>NC_136500.1:36475610-36568110 GCF_053919585.1 Euprymna scolopes
TTATGAAAAACTAGCCTGGGTGCCCGGCATTGCCCAGGTGTCTGGAGGTGTGCGTTGAGCAAAAAAAAAAAAAATGATAGTAGACAGGCAGGCTTGAACTCGTGACGTGAAAGTGAAAAAAAAAAGTGAATCTGACGTCTTACCACTACTCCATGATGTGACAGGAAGTTTGGAACGTTAAAATTAGGCAAAGTCAATCCAACCAATATGATGACTTGCAAAAATGGCTCGCAAAAATCAACCCCTCCTTGTAGAAAACTGCCCAGTTGAAGGTGAAGGAATTAATATTTTTGGCTAATTTTTTAAAAATATTCGTCCGAGATGTCGAGCTTGAAAATGATACTGATTATGTGAAAATCCGTCGCCTCTGTCAAAAGTTTTAGGCAGACATACATACATACATACATACATTCAAACAGACATATGAGATTTATATTATAGATAATAGGGAATGGGACAACAAAAACATCCTAAAAATCATCGGTAGGTTTGTAAGACGTTCCACATTCTTTCTAAGAGTAAACTGCTCATAATTTTCCGATGTCTACATAGAAGACAGAGTTTAAGTGGAAATTAAATATGGATAGAGTTTGAGTGTGGAAGATTCATTTTGATCGTAGCCAGAGGATTAAATGTATATACAATAGTCAATATATGAAATGTGGCAACGTAAAGCGAAGAATGTCACTCTTCCCTGATCAATTGAAACTTGAAAAGATAAAAAGATTTAGCATAATTAACTTTATCTACCATTGAAACACATAACCAACCTATCTGTCAGAGTGTGAGGTAATGATCTAGAACATTGGAATTCAATCTTTAGTCAAGTCGTACCAAATATAAAAAAAAGATACTTAATGCTCCCTGGCTAAGCACTCATAAAAATGAATATCAAGGGTAAATGGAGTAACTCTGAGAAAGGAGTGTTATTCTCCCCTACATTTTTGAGTCCTTGGGGTGCTCGCAATTATGGTCAGTCACTTTACTCTTGACTATAGAAATTGAAACGCATACTTTTTAAATTCTTACATGATGGAGTTGGTCATGCAGTAATTGTCCAACTTTGATTTCATTAAATTCGTTTCATTTGTTCTCATGCATAAGTTTGAAAAATGAAGAAACAGAAACTAAATATTTTAACAATAATAAGGATCATGACGAATTTTACCTGTTGGTCAGCATCCGACTGTCTGTACTCTGAGTAAACATGGCTGTGTGTAGATGCTTTGGTAGAGCACCTTCAGCCAGTGCCAAGTCTTGCATCTTAGCAGCAATCTCCGCATCCCCTTCCTGAAAGTAAAATATACCATATGAAAATATTATCACATATTTCTTTTTCTTTTTCAGAATATAAATGCCATTTTCTGATACTGGAAACTAGGTCAAAAAGTTTGTCAGCTGAATATATTTTTTTTCTGTTATATTGAACTAGTTTGCACGTGAATAAGAAGCAGTAGAAGAGAGAGACTTGCATGAAAAAATACAACAGAAAGATACTTTTTAAAAATTCTATATTCTTGTTGGATAGCCTTGCCAGTTGAATATAAACCCCATCAAAATTTTGACAGTTTGGAAAGAAAGAACAGATTAATAATAAAATAAATACCTACCTCAATAATAGCTTTCATAACTAAACCGGCACCTTTAACTATTGCCATTGATGGATGCTAAATTGGGTAAAAAAAACAAAATTAAAAAAAAATAAACATTAAAATTATATAATACTTAGGTTTTATGATCTCTCTCATATATATATATATATATATATATATATATATAAAAATGGAACCACGAAGAATTAAAAGAATTCTTTAAATGGAGACTTACTGAGATAATAAAAAGCTCAACATGTAAGATGGAGCTTAGATAAAAAAGGAAAAAATTATTAAAAATAAAATAATAAATCAACAATACAAAAATATATACTAATGCATATAAATTTAATCATCCAGTCAATAATATATCCAACATTTGATAACCTCAGCTTTGGCTTATACCACTTTCATTGCAATAAAAATCAAGCGTCGCTCCCTCACCTTGATATCCCAATATTTTGTTCTTAATGTACCTATCGCTAAACATTGCATTTCTTATATGTTACTTAGTATCCCCTCCCCTCTTCTGATGAGAAGCATTAAACTTTGAAATACCTAGGTATAAAGAGCATTTATATCCCTTACTCATAATGATGTAATTTCCTTATTGAATGGATGATTAAATATATATGCATTAGTATATATTTTTGTATTGTCAATTTTTCCTTTTGTATGTATATGTGTGTGTGTATATATATATATATATATATATTAGTGTTGGAACGATTAATCGGAATAGGAAATCAAAAAGTCAGAACTTTTGGGGAGTATCGGAATTGCAAAATTTTTTTCTGTATTCTGACGCCCAAAATGATTCTTTTCATTGTTTTTGTTTGTTTTCGGTTAAAACTTAATTTTCCATAATTCGTATTAATGATGAAATGATAAATTTTTGATTTGAAACTGCCAGAAAAACTATAATCTAGAGATCATCTTCATAAATGTATTTATATGTTTGAATTTATTACTTATATGTCTGAATTTGTTAACGTTTCTGCTAGTGTCAGATGATTCAAGAAGATGTATATGTAAGATAAAGACGAAACATACACTTGTATGTATTTAAAATAAATGGTATTGAGCACGCACAAATACACCAAACAGAGTATTGTTGCAACAAAACTAAAAACTTCTAGTATTTCCTGTCATTTGTTATAAAAGTTAGAATTTAAACAATCTTGGCAGATTAGCAAACACTTCATTTGCTTCTCAACTTCATATTTAGTCTTATGACCATTTTACATGCTACCATAAGTTAGATGGCTTTAAGAAATTGACTTCCGAAATAACCTATTTCTGGTCAGGTCTTTATTTACCCCTCTTTCCCTCAAGTCCATCTTTTTCACTTCCTGCCAGGTTTTCCTTTGCCTTTCCCAGTGAAACGAATCTGCTACCTAACTGTTGTACATTTAACCCAAGAAACTACATCCATTCTTTCAATGTGGCCATACCATCAAAATCTCCTGTTCTGCAAACATCTCCCTATACTGTTCAGATTTAATTTTCCTTTGAAAAGTCTTCAAAGGACTCATATTAGACATCCATCATATCATTCTCATTTTTCTCCATGCCACACAGACCAGGTTTCACTGCCATGCATCACCAAACTGCGCAAACATGCCTCAAACTTTTTCCTTGATCAACTGCGGTAATGCTCTGCTGGTTAGTAACAACAAATATTTTCTGAACTTACTCCATCCACTTCTAACTCTTGCAATCACACCATGTCTTAATATATTTTCTTCTAAAAGCAAAAATTTCTGTATTTTATACACACATATAAAAATGAAAAGCGATAACTCACCTGAAATAATTTGAAGACAATTCTGCCATTGGCAGCAACCATTTCAAGCATGGTATCAAAGTGCGCACCATCAGTGGTTTCACTGTATGGAGCACACAGTGCAAATGTCAAAAAATCTAACATAGATGAGATCACTAAGGCCCCAGTATCTCTCACCTAAAGAAAAAAAATGAGACATCCAAGTTAATAGTAAGTGTGTGCATGCATGTGTGTGTGTGAATTACATTACAGAAATATCAATACTTTACTTATATATGCATATAAGTTAGAAGAGCATTTCATCCAAGGCATGAAAATTGTTAAACAAAATGTTTTTACTATAGGCTTTAAAAATAAAGGTACAAGATTCAATTTGAAATTTATTTATCTTCAAAGTGCACTTTTATAAATTTTACAAAGTAAGGTATAAAAATTTAATTTGAATTGAATCAAAAAATTACCTTGGATTTATTTTATGTAATGTACATTTTGTTGCAATTTAAAAACGTTATCTTTCATCTAGAAATTAATGATATAGATAAAAAATTTTCAATCATTTTTTTTTTGTTAAGTGCAACAGAATGTACATTACATAAAATAAATGCAAGGTAATTTTTGATTCAATTCAAATTAAATTTTTATACCTTACTTTGTAAAATTTATAAAAGTGCACTTTGAAGATAAATAAATTTCAAATTGAATCTTGTACCTTTACTTTTAAAGCCTATAGTAAAAACATTTTGTTTAACAATTTTCATGCCTTGGATGAAATGCTTTTCTAACTTGTATCTTATCTTTTTAAGATTATATTTTAAAACTCTCCTTCTCTCTATTTCAGTTTGTATTTCTCCTCACACCACAACTCATTTTTTTGCAATCCGCTCTTTGTAATACATGTCTGAATAATGAGAAAATCTGAATTTTTTTTAACAAAAACTTTAAAATAACTTTTTTAGATTCAATTGTTTTTAAACTTCTTTCAGAATAGAAAATCTTTAAAATTTAATAAGGAATATATTTCATATAGGTTTCATTAACAAATATTCAGGACATAACGAGAAAAATAGAGATTAAAATTTCAGAAGGACTGTATAACTGGTTACGGTCAATAGTAGTCCCCGCCAGCGAAAGTCTTTGTTATTGTTATTCTATTATTATTTAAAACATTTTGTGTCCTGCTCTTTCGCGCGAGGACTAATAAGTTTACAAATAGTCTACCATTTGTAGTATTGTTTAACATTAGAACTTTAACGCTTAACTAAAGAAAACACAAATAATTTCCAAGTTGTTTTTTTTTGTAAGAAGAACTAAAATAAATTTTATGAAAAAAAAAATAAATAAAAAAACTTAACACTTTTATTAATTCTGATGAGAAAAGATTTACTTTTGAAAAGCCTAGGTTTAAGGGAAATTTAGTTCTTAGTTGAATATATAAAAAAAATAAACATGTCCAGGCTTGAATATTGTTTTATGTATCCATATAGAGTGGTGTAAGGAGATATAATATATTATGTATCATTTTCAGTATTTACTCACACAGTGCTCAATACGCAAGTAGAGCTAGATGGTAAGTTATGAAAATATATTTTTGGCAATTAAACTATGCAGAAGCTTCTGTGTTTTATCCCCAGGATGAAATGCATGGAATTCATGTTATCAAGTGTTTTTTCTATATTCACATGGTGTTTAGTCTAACCAACCAATAAGATTCATTGTTTGTTCTTCTTTATAGGGTAATATTTTCATTAGTCAATAGCAGAACTTTTCTCGAACAAAGGTTCAGATAATTTTTACTTCTGTGGCTTTTTGTATATATTTTATTATATTGACACTAATTTAGAAATAATATGTATATTAGATACTGAGAAGTAATTATAAAATTTGAGGTTTGTAAGATAAACTCACCACATGTGCATTGAACATTTCTAAGAGATTTTCCAAAAACTTTCTGGAAGACATTAAGGAATATTTATTCATTTGTTCTTGTCGAATATCATAGTCATCGTGCATCGGCTGTTAAAAAAAAAAAATAACAATTATTGGATTTGATTACAAAATGCTTATTAAAATTCAATTTAACTTCATAAAATGAATACTTTTTTTTTCACAAATTTGTTAAAAAAAAAAAAGTAAAAACATTATGATCAAAAGAAAACACTAAAATGAGCCCCTCTCCCCACTCTTAACTTTAAAATTTACTCCATGAAAATGTCCAGTATTTTATAATCCATAAAAACTAAAACAAAAAACATTTGATTGACATGTGATGTCTGAGAAAGGATATTTACTTGGTTGGTTGTGTGATTTCCGGGTGCTCAGTGTTCTGAGCAGGGTAGGAGTTACAGACTGATCATGCAAATTCTAAGTGTAATTACACGACAGTTGTAAATAGTTTTAAGTAGATGGCTGGAGAATGGTTAATGAAGGTCATGCTAATGTTACATTGGAGAGGATTGAACACTTAAATGTCAATTTCAAACAATCAATCAAGTTTTTCAAATCGAAATCAAAATGAAATTCTTGGTGAAAAGAAAGGAAAAACTTAAACAACGCACTCACAAAAGTGTTGAGAGAAGTAAAGAGTAACGAAGTGGGTTTTAACTGAACTTTAATAGTTCTTTCCTTCTTGCTAATGTATAGCATGACTTCACGAGAGTGGTAGAAAGTGGGTGAATAACATTAAGGAAAAAAAAAAAAAAAAAAAGGAAAAAAAAAAAAAGGAAATAAAAAATTGGAAGATTAGTAACCGACATTTTTATTTTTAATTCAATTATTTTTCATTTTAAAAACAGTCGAGCTTTGGGATTCATGTGAAAATGAGGAACAATAAGTGAAAAGATAGGATAGAATCAACAAAAGAGATGTTGCATCATGAAAAGGAAAAAATATGTTTTAAGCAATATGAACACATTTGAAGTTTTTCAGAGAAGAGACAATATTCATTGTTTTTACTTGCCGTGATTTTTTTTTTTTTTTTTTTTTTTTTTTTAAATCGCAATTGTCACAATATAAAATTTGACTGTTCATTTTTTATTCATTGCGTTGTTTGTTTCTTTTTCCATCTCGTGTATTCTATTGTTAATCATATTGTAAAATTCCGGAGATTCACTTTCAAGCCAAACTTTCCAGAAAAATATAATTATCAATGTGTGACGTCTAGCTAATAATACAAACATAACATTATTTTTGTCTGGGTTGTAACACTAAGTAATGCTAAGAGATCCCCTGTCTTTTTTTAAAATTTTCTTTGTACAACACAAATTGTTGCCAATAGTAATGACTTTCATAAACAGATATTGTTTCATGCATCCACATAGAATGGTATAAGGAGATATAGTATATTATGTACATTAGTTTATATCCACTCGAGCAGTGTTGATATACTTGGATGTGTCAGTTTTCATATTTAATCTAACTTCTATGGTTTTACAAATAATGCAATGTGAAATTTTGTGTAAAACAAGCCGAGCATGCAGGGTCCCCCTCCACGAGTGAAAAATTTACTTCCACCACAACTTTAAAAAAATTCAAGGAGTAGTTATTGAGAAAAGCGCAAACAAATGAACGGATGAACAATTTGGAGGCAATTTTATCCCTATAATGGTCCCTAGGAGCGTAGTAACCAGAGTTATCCTGAAAAATCTATTCTGGCAAAAATTTACTTTCATCATGACTAATGTTTGTGGAAAATTTAAAAAAAGAAAAAATCCAAGTTGTGGTTATTGAGAAAAGTGCGAAAGGATGAACGGAAGTGAATTACTAGGTTCAATCTCTTTGTCGGAGACCACAAAAAAAAAAATAAATAAATAAATAAAATAAAATTAAAAAAATACTCAGTATTTGTATGAGAGAGTAAGTAACTATGATAATGTATTTACGTATTGTTTTTATTGGTGAAACATTAGAAATTATGTTTTTAATAAAATTACTTTGTATATTCTTTTATGTCTTTCTTTGTAGATTATAAAAACAAAAAAATCTCTTTAAAAAAATATTTCTGCATTATTTTTATGTTAATTTCTTTAAATTTATAAAACATGTATGCAGTTAAAAACAAAAAACTTTTAGACTTATGCGAGATTCGAATTTGGGGAATTAATGTATACTCTGCTTATTCCTACTTTTGTTAACCAATCACATGCATATTTTCTATCAAACATTTTAATAGCAAACAGATTAGTGTCATGGTAGAATGAAGTCATTTGGAGTTTAAAAAAGTTGGAAAGAGGGTTACAGACATCTAATAAATAAATAAATTTATATAAATAAAACAGTAGATGTGTGTGTGTGTGTCCATATGCAAATATTTAACTGATAAACTCTTAAACTACTGGTCCCATAACACTGAAATTAACAAGAAATAGTAATCATACACAAACGATGGGTTATAACAAGTAAAATTTTGTTGTTTGGATGCATGAAAAACGCGTACAGAAATATATTGGTATGTAGAAAAGCAAAAATGTTAATTTCAACTTATTTCTATTATATTTGCACAAATTTGTTCATAGCTCCAAATTGTTTAATTTTAAATCTTTCTCAGCAATCTGCCTATCAGTAGGAAACGCGGTTTGAGCAGTAACCATTTTGGTTTTGATTATAGTTGATGGCAACAGTCATTTTTTTTTTTTTTTAATTTTTGAAATCTGTACTATATATTAGGTGCAATATAATATTCAATAGAGAATTGGCTCTGTAATAATAAATATGAAATCTGTATGAATTCAAATATATTTAAGCATATTTTACGACAGGGCAAGTTCATTAATAAATTTCTTAAAAGAAAAAAAAAAAATTTTTTAATAAATTTTTTTTATACTTCTTTTCTTCATATTATTTTAATTCATCGAACTACTGTTCTCATCTTGAGTGTGATTTTCACGTTTCGGTCGATGTAACCTTCGACCTTCTTCAGATGTATCTTGTCAAACTCGGGAATGTTTCTGTCAAATTCGGGAATTAAGACAGAATTTTGAGCGGAACTTTTATTTACCTCACTGGATGCAGGTTTTGTCATCAGTGAAGTAAATAAAGGTTTGGCTCGAAATTCCGTCCTAATTCCCGAGTTCGACAGAAACATTCCCGAGTTTGACAAGATACACCTGAAAAAGGTCGAGGGTTACATCGACCAAAATGTTGTGAAAATCACACTTAAGATGAGAACAGTAATCCGATGAATCCAAATAATACAAATAACCAATCCTCATCTCAAAAATTCAGAAACATCACTTTTCTTCATAAATAATTTACTTTTAATTTTGTTTCAGTGGATTTATACGAAGGGGTGCAATAAGTAATGCTCCTGGCCCACTTCCAGTTGTCTGATCTGATCTAGCTGACATTTTGCATGTGCAATGATTTATATCTCTATGGGTTATGTGGCAAATTATAGCTCTGAACTAATTGTGGTTTCTGTTTTACAGGTGTTTGAACAGAGTCAGGTGTGAAATGGAGCCTGTTGAATGTCAAGCAGTGATCTGGTTTTTGTATTTGAAAGGACGCATACCATAGGAGACTTTTGATGAAATGAAAGAAACTTATGGTGATAATGCCCCATCATATGACCTTGTAAAACGCTGGCATCGTGAATTCAAACATGGTCAGAAGTCTGTGGAAACAGCTCCCCAGACCTGGTCGCGCTACCCCCCTTCTGCCATTGATGAGGCATCTGTCTGTAAAGTTGAGGCTGCCATTTTGGAAGATCGGCACATTACTATTCGCTAAATAGCCCAAGATGTCAAGATTAGTACAGGGTCTGTGGAAACTATCATTCATGACCATTTACATATGCATAAGGTGTCTGCCAGATGGATTCCCAGGTTGCTCACACCATTCCAGAAGCGAGAACGCGTCGAGTGCTAGAGGATGAATTTGGAGATGTGCCAAGAAGATGAGTCAAAGTTTTTCAAAAGACTGATTACACAGGATGAAACTTGGGTCCATCATTATGATCCAGAGATCAAAGCCCAGTCAATGCAGTGGAAGCACTTGGATTCACCACCTCCAAAGAAGGCAAGGGTGCAGCCCTCCACTGGCAGTCTTCTGGGACTAGGACGGAGTAATGATGACAGATTTCCTGGCAAAGGGTACCACAATTACAGGAGCCTATTATGCTTCACTTCTGAGGAAATTAAGGGAAGCTATCAAAATCAAGAGGCGGGGCAAGATCAGCAAAGGTACCCTCCTCCTGAAGGACAACGCTCCGTTCCACAACTCGCATATCACCAGATCAGAAGCACCCTCTGACTTTCACCTCTTCCCAGACATGAAGTTGTTTTTGAAAGGAAAGCGTTTCCCAGATGATGCAGCCTTGATTTCTGAAGTCACGTCGTGGTTGGAGGACCAACCTGGGGTGTTCTACAAAAACGGTCTTCAGAGCTGCATCAAACGATGGGAGAAATGCATAACTCTGGGTGATTCCTATGTAGAGAAAAACTAATAACTGTGCCAAGTTTCGTTGCCCTACTGGTATGGTAAATGGGTCAGGGGCATTACTTATTGCACGCCCCTCGTATGTTTAAAAACAAAACAAAAAACAAATGCAAACATACAAAGAAAAATGTATGAAATAGAATTCTTAATAAATCAACATTTGTTTTATTGTTAGCACATAATAGATGTCTTACCTGCATCAATGCACACAACATATCTACAGCAGCATGGGTAACAGCATCATCTTGACGTTTCAGCGCTTTCACTACTTTTAATCCAACACGCTCTCTCATCCTAACAAAAATTAATAATTTATAATTAGAATAAAATATGCATATATACATATATACACATCCACTTGATCAAATGAATTATTTTTAATTTCTCGAACAAAGAATTAATTTTTTTCAAAATTTTAGATATTATACATCAAGGAAAACGCAGATCAAGAAAATATAAAGTTTACGGGTCTTCGGTTAATAATCTTCAATTTTTAGATAGACATAGAAAATATATACACAGACAAATGCCCTCTCTCTCTCTCATATATATATATATATATATATATATATATATATATATATATATACTATACACTAGTTAGGGTGCCCGGGTGTTTGGAGGTGTGTGTTGAGCACAAAAAAAAAAAAAAGTGGTAGGAGGCAGTCAGGCTCGAACCAGTGACGCAAAGGCGGAAAAGAAAGTGAAAGAAATCCTGACACGACAGGAAGTGAAAAGCGTTCAAATTTAGCGATGTCAATCAAAAAGTTGACTTGCAAAAATGGAAAGTTAAGTGAATGAGTTAACGCAGGCGCAGAAATGAACGTCTGGCTGTAGTCCAGTTAAGCTTTCTGTCCCGTACATGTTTCCCTACGATGTTGGGGAAAACTAGCTCCCCCCAAAAAGGGGGGAACTCTGGCAATATCCAAATGAATAGCAGTTGTCTGATATGAAGAGTTTCCCCCCACATTGATCAAAACTGATGGCCTTTAAGACATCCCGGCACCGAAGGCCAGGCAGATGCCTTTTTGCTTTGGTTAGTTTAGCTTTATTTATACGAGAAAGACAAACAAACAACAGAAACTAGGGATTTTTATTTTAAAACTCGATCAAAATACAGATAGAGATGACATCCATTTTCGAATCAGAGATATTATAATCTAGGGGGTATAAGGAAAGTTCTCCAAAATAACAATTAACCTTGTCAAGAAGCACGGCGAAAAAAGCCTTTTATGGACATACAAAAACAAGCACGGCCATTTTGCCTTTTATATAATAGACTAGCGAGAGTGCCCGGCATTGCCTGGGTGTAAAAGAAAAAGAAAAAAAATTTGGTAGGGCGATAGGCTCAAACCCGGAGCCTTGAGGTGAATAGCCTGACAACTTACCACGACACTACGTGGACAGAGAAGTGAGGAAGGGTGAAATTAAATGTTTAAAAAAAGCAGGTGTTTACACGAATGTCAATGTGCGGTTTTCATAGAAACAATGAAATCACAGCGCAGCTCAAATTTTGTAGCATAAAAGTCACTGAAATAAAAGATATTTACGACCTCCTTTCATAAATCGGACATATTATAATCTAGGGAGTATATAAAAAGTTTTAAGAAAGAGTACCCCCCCCCGAGCGTCCCCATTCCCCAAAGTCTTTGGCGGACATAAAAATTGTCTGTGTGTGTACATATATATATATATATATATATATACACACACACACACACACACATTACAAATATTATGAGGATGTAGTGTTGGAACAATTAATCTGAATGAAAATTGGGAATATAAAAATTTGGAACTTTTGGTGTATTGGAATCTGAAAAATGTGTGCCTAGTTTTCTGATGTCAAAAACAATTCTTTTAATAGTCTTTATTTTGTTTGTGTTTAATTAAAACTTAATTTTCTATTGATAAAATTTTCAATTGACAAAATGAAAAATATTTATTGATTCTAAATTAGCAGTAAAACTAAAATCTTTAGATTATCCCTGCAAGTGTATTTTTACATTTGCGAAAACATATCACATGGATTATTAATAATGGTAAGCTGAAAAATTTAAAAAAAAAAAAAAACATTCTTTAACTTAATATTTATTTATTTAGTAATTTAAAAGAATCAATAATTGTATCGAAATCAGACAGTTCCTCACCCTCCCTATAATCCAGAACTTGCTTCATGTGACTTTTGGTTATTCCCTAAGTTCAAGGAAAACCTTTGAGGCTGTCATTATGAGACAGTTGAGAAAATGAGAAAGGCTGTGACAAGGGTCAGTGACCTGTTCACACAAGAGATAGTGTAGCCAGAGGAGATTACTTCAAAGGAGACTAGTTGTATACTATCAATAAATAAGCGCACACAAAAAAAGTCTGGAAACTTATTGAAGGCACCTCATATCATTCCTCACTGATCAGGTTTCACTTCCATATATCGCACTTCGTACACATGCCTGATAGACTCTTTCCTTTGTCAACGTGACTTCATTAAATAAATTCTCATAAAAATACTTACTTCAGTAAACTCGTGAATGCTTGAAATCCAGCTTTGGATGCCACCAGTCTCCGCAGAGCATGGAACTGACTTTCAAGTGCCTCAAGAGAAATATTACTTTGGTCGCCTTCTCGATCGAGTAGGCCAGATAGTGCAGCATTAATCAACTTTTCTTTGTTCTCAGCAAAAAGTCCCTGGAATACAAAGGACAGAAGAAAGTAAAAATAAATAAATTTTTCCCGATAATCTCTCCATACTTCAAAGTGGCACTGTGCCTTGTTTGGGGTGAAAATTGAATTAAAAAAAAAAAAAATTTTTAAATTAAAACAATAGATAAATAAATAAATAAAAAATAATCTTTTTTTTTTTAATTTAAAAATAAATTATTTTACAGAAATAAAAAAAATGAACAAAATAAATTAAAACAAATTTTTTTTAAATTAAAAAAAAAAATTTTGTTTTTAAATCAATTAGTTAAATGATGTATAGAGAGACAAGATTTGATAGATTGTATTCTTATAATTAATCTTAGTTGACTGATACAGCTTGGAAAAGTAAAAAAAAAAAAAAGTGAAAAAAAATAAATGAAGTTGCAATTTGCTAAGCAAACGATTATTACTTACATCCTGTGTCACTGCATGTATCAGTCCACTGTAAGAGATATTACAGTTAAATCGTTGCACAGCTTCATCATGGCTCATAGAGGCTGGAAATAAATTGAAAACAAAAGATATTATGGATTCATATTTTTGCGTTGGTATTTTTGAATCAATAGAATATTATATATTCTATATATTATATATTCTGTGATTTGATTTTCATTTTGTGAATTGCCGATAGATTTTTAAATGAAACCATGATATATCTCCGATTTTTCCCCCAAAACTGATTAAAAAGCTTGCTACATATCTGAATACCCTTTATGTAAATTTTCAAATGTTTACACCCAAAATTGGCTTAATAGTTTGCTAGAAACTGCAAAGGTAAAATCTTTTGAACTTTAACCCCTTGGAAGCCAAATTTTCAGAAAAATTGATTAAAACATTTGCCCTATGTCTGAATACACTTTATGTAAAATTTCAAAAATTGGCTGCGTAATTTGGTAGAGACCGCAGAGGTCAATTTTTTTTAAAGCATCGACCCCAATTTTGACCCCTTAACATTTATTGTTTTAGGCTCAAATCAAATTATAAAGTTAGATCCATCTCCAAGTAACCTACATCTAAAATTTCAAGTGTTTAGACCCAAAATTGGCGGAGGAGTTTGGGAGAATTCTCAAAGGACAAATCGTTGAACTTTGACCCCTTGACAGCCGAATTTCTGGCCAAAAACCAATAAAAAATATTTTCCCAAATCTCAATACCCCTTATGTCAAACCTCGAGTCTAGTGTAGATTGAAAATTGACTGAGTTATTTGGTAGGGAAGTGTACACACACATTTTCATTTTTATAGATATATAGATTTATTTTTTAGCTTTCACATTTGCAATCAAGCAACTTACAGCTTTCTTTTTAACAGATCCCAACAACCTATAATGTATATGTATTATATATAACATAAAATAATAGTGGATTTTGACATACCCATATTCTTTTCTTTTCTTTTAAAGTTGATAAGTTCCTTTTCTTCTGATGAGTTAAGGGCAGAATAAATTAAAAAATCACATAATTAAATGAATGATTCTGCGCTATGAAACCGATGCTGTCAAGAATTGTGCATCTCAATGTACTTAAAGAAATAAAAGGTAAGATGGGCAACATTGGCAGAGTTTTTGGAAAGTTGATTTTTCATCTAATTTAATGATTTTATAAAATCTTTGGAGGAAAAAAAAAAAGGAAATGCAAAAAAAGAATAAGAGGGTGGAAACTGGAAGGGAATAGTACAGAAAGGAAAAGGGAGGGAGGGCAAGATAAAGAGAGAGACGGAAATGGTTAGGAGGGCAAGAGAGTGACGGAAATGGTGGGAGGGGGAAGTAAGAGAGAGCGGAGGGGAAAAGCTAGGGAGAAAGTGTGAGGAAAAGCTAGGGAGAAAGTAGGAGGAAAAGCTAGGGAGAAAGTAGGAGGAAAAGCTAGGGAGAAAGTAGGAGGAAAAGCTAGGGAGAAAGTAGGAGGAAAAGCTAGGGAGAAAGTAGGAGGAAAAGCTAGGGAGAAAGTAGGAGGAAAAGCTAGGGAGAAAGTAGGAGGAAAAGCTAGGGAGAAAGTAGGAGGAAAAGCTAGGGAGAAAGTAGGAGGAAAAGCTAGGGAGAAAGTAGGAGGAAAAGCTAGGGAGAAAGTAGGAGGAAAAGCTAGGGAGAAAGTAGGAGGAAAAGCTAGGGAGAAAGTAGGAGGAAAAGCTAGGGAGAAAGTAGGAGGAAAAGCTAGGGAGAAAGTAGGAGGAAAAGCTAGGGAGAAAGTAGGAGGAAAAGCTAGGGAGAAAGTAGGAGGAAAAGCTAGGGAGAAAGTAGGAGGAAAAGCTAGGGAGAAAGTGTGAGGAAAAGCTAGGGAGAAAGTGTGAGGAAAAGCTAGGGAGAAAGTGTGAGGAAAAGCTAGGGAGAAAGTGTGAGGAAAAGCTAGGGAGAAAGTGTGAGGAAAAGCTAGGGAGAAAGTGTGAGGAAAAGCTAGGGAGAAAGTGTGAGGAAAAGCTAGGGAGAAAGTGTGAGGAAAAGCTAGGGAGAAAGTGTGAGGAAAAGCTAGGGAGAAAGTGTGAGGAAAAGCTAGGGAGAAAGTGTGAGGAAAAGCTAGGGAGAAAGTGTGAGGAAAAGCTAGGGAGAAAGTGTGAGGAAAAGCTAGGGAGAAAGTGTGAGGAAAAGCTAGGGAGAAAGTGTGAGGAAAAGCTAGGGAGAAAGTGTGAGGAAAAGCTAGGGAGAAAGTGTGAGGAAAAGCTAGGGAGAAAGTGTGAGGAAAAGCTAGGGAGAAAGTGTGAGGAAAAGCTAGGGAGAAAGTGTGAGGAAAAGCTAGGGAGAAAGTGTGAGGAAAAGCTAGGGAGAAAGTGGGAGGAAAGCTAGGGAGAACATGGGAGGAAAAGCTAGGGAGAACATGGGAGGAAAAGCTAGGGAGAACATGGGAGGAAAAGCTAGGGAGAACATGGGAGGAAAAGCTAGGGAGAACATGGGAGGAAAAGCTAGGGAGAACATGGGAGGAAAAGCTAGGGAGAACATGGGAGGAAAAGCTAGGGAGAACATGGGAGGAAAAGCTAGGGAGAACATGGGAGGAAAAGCTAGGGAGAAAGGCGAGGGAAGTGGAGGGAGAGAGAGAAAGAAGAAAAAAGGAGGGAGGAAAAGCAAGGAAAAGGTAAGGAGGGAAAGCAAGAGAGAGAAAGGAAAAGCGAAAGAGGTAGGGGGGATAGAGGGAGGGGGAGAGAAGGAGAGGAATATCGAGAGAGGGAGGGGGAAGGTAGAGAAGTGGAGGGAAAGGGAGGTAGAGGAGGAAGGGAGGAAAGGTGAGGGAAAGGGAGGTAGAGGAGGAAGGGAGGAAAGGTGAGGGAAAGGGAGGGATAGAAAGAGTGGAAAAAGGAAGGAGAGAGAGCTAGAAGGGAAAAGGGAGACGGAAAGCGATAACGAGAAAGGGGGGAGGGGGGGAATGCAATAACGAGAAAGCTAAAGAGAGAAAGGGGGGAGGGAGGGAAAGCTAAAGAGAGAAAGGGGGGAGGGAGGGAAAGCTAAAGAGAGAAAGGGGGAGGGAAGGAAAGCTAAAGAGAGAAAGGGGGAGGGAGGGAAAGCTAAAGAGAGAAAGGGGGGAGGGAGGGAAAGCTAAAGAGACAAAGGGGGGAGGGAGGGAAAGCTAAAGAGACAAAGGGGGGAGGGAGGGAAAGCTAAAGAGACAAAGGGGGGAGGGAGGGAAAGCTAAAGAGACAAAGGGGGGAGGGAGGGAAAGCTAAAGAGAGAAAGGGGGGAGGGAGGGAAAGCTAAAGAGAGAAAGGGGGGAGGGAGGGAAAGCTAAAGAGAGAAAGGGGGGAGGGAGGGAAAGCTAAAGAGAGAAAGGGGGGAGGGAGGGAAAGCTAAAGAGAGAAAGGGGGGAGGGAGGGAAAGCTAAAGAGAGAAAGGGGGGAGGGAGGGAAAGCTAAAGAGAGAAAGGGGGGAGGGAGGGAAAGCTAAAGAGAGAAAGGGGGGAGGGAGGGAAAGCTAAAGAGAGAAAGGGAGGGAGGGAAAGCTAAAGAGAGAAAGGGAGGGAGGGAAAGCTAAAGAGAGAAAGGGAGGGAGGGAAAGCTAAAGAGAGAAAGGGAGGGAGGGAAAGCTAAAGAGAGAAAGGGAGGGAGGGAAAGCTAAAGAGAGAAAGGGAGGGAGGGAAAGCTAAAGAGAGAAAGGGAGGGAGGGAAAGCTAAAGAGAGAAAGGGAGGGAGGGAAAGCTAAAGAGAGAAAGGGAGGGAGGGAAAGCTAAAGAGAGAAAGGGAGGGAGGGAAAGCTAAAGAGAGAAAGGGAGGGAGGGAAAGCTAAAGAGAGAAAGGGAGGGAGGGAAAGCTAAAGAGAGAAAGGGAGGGAGGGAAAGCTAAAGAGAGAAAGGGAGGGAGGGAAAGCTAAAGAGAGAAAGGGAGGGAGGGAAAGCTAAAGAGAGAAAGGGAGGGAGGGAAAGCTAAAGAGAGAAAGGGAGGGAGGGAAAGCGAAAGAGTGAGAAGGGATGGAAAGGGTTAAAGTATATGAGAGTAGGGGTGAGATAGTTAATCTATTATGACATCACAATGTATTTTGACTGTGATACCCTTTGATTTTTTAATCCATGTAAAAGTGTAATTATAACTAATATCAAAGTTGTGAAATTATATATTTAATATTTATAAAAGTAAAATTGTGAGGTTTCTATCAATTTTGCATGTCTATTTTTTCACACTTTCCCTGGAACAATGAAATTTACAAAAAAATTGTTAAACTTGAAACAAAAGTAAAATTTGACAATTTAAAAATATATACACTTACAAGGACAACATTGAATAAATCTCAAGTGTTGACTTTCTACTTCTTCATCCACCGGGCCAGTGAAAGGACCTGAAGAAAAAAGAAATGATATATCTATATAATTAAAGTTAACATACATGTATTAGACTCACTTCAATAATCATGTATGCAAATTTAATTTCATATGCAAAGAAGGATAGGCTTAATATTAATAATAATAATAATTCTGATTTCGTTTATCAACGTCTCTCTGGAAAGGGACGGGATTCATTTCCAGAGGATTTCCCTTAATCCCCGCTTCAAACCAAGAGCTTCAAAGATTAAGGTGTTTCCTAAGGATGTTGGTACCTACAATTGCAGAGGTCTAAAGGCCTAAAACATCGGGGATTTGCAGTTTTTTTCAATTCTCCTTCCAGATGATTTGATACTACTCCTAGTGTACCAACTACGACCGGGATTTGTGTTTTAACCCTCTGTATACGCCTTATCTCCAAGGCCAATGGAGCATAATTGCTCCACTTCTCATTATCTCTCACATTCCTGTCCCGAGTTACTGAAAAGTCTACAATCTGCCAGTTTTTTTGAGACCTTGTCAATGACAACCAAATCCGGACGATTATGTTCAAATTGCTTGGTGGTTATGACACTTTTGTCCCACCATACCTCTATCTTACCATCCTCACTTCATCAGGCACCTCCTCAAACCATTTTCCAGCACACTTCACCCCAACCCTCTTACATACCTCCCAATATATACAGAGTCCCATGCAATCGTGTCTTTTGCAGTACTCTCTCTGGGCCAGTCCACTACACCCTGCTGCAAAGTGCGTAATTGACTCTGAGGTCTTACCACAAATCCAGCATTCTGCAGCAACTTCCTCTCCTAGAACCACTTTTTTGAACAATTGTGTTCCTAATGCCTGCTCTTGTGCTGCACAAACAAAAGCTTCAGTACTCTTAGCCAGATACTCAGCTCTAAGCCATTGCCATGATCTTTCATCAGCCACTTCTGCTATATCCTGGAAGAACCTTCCATGCATTTTCTTTCTAGCCAGTTCCTCTGCCCTTTCTCCATCCATACGTTTCACATAATCAACCTTGGTCTCACATACCTCCACTTCATTGGCCACAACCTTAAGCATCCACTCCTCACTTCTAACCACATGCTCCTTCAACGACATCTCGGTTCTAACACAATCTTTTACACTTTTCAATCCTCTCCCACCGTCTTTCTCTTTTGATACAGCCTTGCTACGCTTTTTTTTTTTTTTTTTTTTTTTTTTTTACACAGTGATTACCACTTATCAAGGCCCGGAAGCCACACGCTACTTCGAATGTGAAATATACCAAACATTACTAAAACTTTTGTTTTTATATCCATGGCATGCAAATCCTTGTCAGACCATTCTAAAATTCCCGCACTGTATCTCAAAACACTGACTGCCCATGCATTCACTGCTTTCATTAGGTTTCCTCCATACAGTTTTGACTTTGCAATTAGTTTCACTCTTCTAAGATACTCCTTCCTGACTTTCTCCTTCATTTCTCTGCTCATGATGCCTACACCCTCCAACACTCCCAAATACTTATATCCTGTATCTTCTATTTCTTTCATGAAATCTCCATAATAATAATAATAATAATATTAATAAAAGGAACAAATAAGCACAACTGCTACTTTACATTTACATTACAGAAAAGAAGGGGTGGTTTAATCTGAATATCTACTGATAATAATAATAATAAATTTTTTCACTTTTAACTTGGACACAAAAATATTCCCTTAAAAGAAAACAATTATTATTGAAAACTGCATGTGTGCATTATCTTCGTTTTCTTATCAATTAGTTTTATCGCAATGATTTTAAGTAATGCTTGGTGTATCCATGCATGTTCGTGAGGTAACACAGATGGATACCCCACATACAAAGGTGCGTGTTGGACTAACGAAGACGTAGTGCATATGAAATGACTCGACTGCTTGCATCATAATTGGTAGCAACCTTTTAGATTTTTATACCCTTGCTGCACTCTAAATACCAAAACCGGATGCTGACAAATATTAAATTGTGAAACAATAACATGTTGGCAAAACCTGCTAGTTTTAAATAGAGCAACAAGTTTATCTATCGACTCTAGTTTTGTACATTTGTCATCACTGAAAGTACGTTTGATTTGATCTTTCTTTTTGTTGGTTGGTTAATTGTTTTTGTTTTACGGCATATCAACCCTTTTCAGGTTATTTAATGCCGAATCCAAAGATTTTGGAGAAAGATTTTTTTAATAGAATATATTTGTTGTTTTCAAGTCGGTTTCTATTTAACCCATAGTTAGGATCCTAACAGGTACTACCACTCCAGGTTAGAGTGGACCTGGGAGCAATGGCAATTAAAGGGTGGCTCCACACTCCCCAAAGCCTGCAAGCTGAGGCCTCACCATCGGATATAGTTTAAGGTCATATTCAGGACCCTTTCTTTTTGTCTTTTTCATATATTACACAGTTTAGCACGGAGTCAAATGAAAGGTCATACTCTATGGTCCAGAGGAAACTGAAGTGGATGGAATTGCAAGATCAAAAGTAGAAGGTTCACAGAAACTTTTTTTCTGGAAAATAATCATATACTTATATTTTAAGAAAGTAATTTCATTTTTTTTTCAAACTTTTGAGATATGGGTTAATAATTAGTAATATTCAGACTACTGTTCTCAACTTGATTGTTGTCCGCAAGTATGTGTAGTCTAACAGATAAAGTACTAGGTTGAATTCAATCATAAGTGACACTCTTCTGGAGGTTGAAGGTTCAATCCTTAGTGTGGACGATATGAAGAATAATATTACAAATTACTTAGGGCATATTCAATAATGGCTGATGGAATGAGAGAATGCTACCGTCATGGATTAAATAAAGGGTTCCATTCGAAATTCTATGCATTCTAGAGTTCAATATGATACACCTGGAGGAGGTCAGAAGTTAAATAGGCCACAATATAGTGCGAATATCAGTTAAAATGAGAACAGTAGTTCAAATAATCCAAATCATACAAATTTCATTTTGAAAAGTTAATATTCAATTTAGTAAATATATATATATATATATATATATATATATATATATATATATATAATGAAAGTAATGTAGTTTTTTTAAGATGATATTTATTACTTAACATCCAGTATAGAAGAAATGTTGATAATCATAAACAATTATTAGAATCAAAGTGCAGTAACTGTTTGCAGTTTTGACCATCCAAGATGACATTTTCTGAAAGCTGGATATTTTCCCAAATTAAAACGAATCTGCTTAACTTTTTCTCTTGTAGGGAGACAAGTAAATAAGTTTTGAATCCTAAATTGATCAAATAATTTTATTTTTAAATAATAAAATAAAATTTTATAATTAACAGAAGAGCGTAATTTTGAAAACAATTTAACAAAAAAAAAAAAAAAAAAAAAATATGGGGAGATAATTCAATTCAAAAATGAAGGCTGATCATGACCATCCATTGCCAATGTTGAAATGAGTGATAGTCAGTCTTGGTTCCACCAATGATCACCATAGATAGCTGGACCAATGATCAATTTTACCTTTTGCTTCACCAATCTGAGCCATGCTTGAGTTGACCACTATACCATTTTTCCAACCTCAAAATTAATAATCGATTTGACGTGCACAAACTCCAAGCAAAAAAAAAGTCAATGCGCATGCTACCACTGGGCAACGCTGGTTAACGGGTCCTGCTAGTTTTAAAATAAAGGAAACTCCTACAAGATACCATCATCAGCATGATCATAAAATTGGACTTGAGAACAGTTGTTTGATCTTGTTATAGTTTTTAATTGTATCCCTGGACAGAAACACCACACACACACACACAACTACTAGCATCAAAACCACTGTTTTACTTGTTGGCATATATTGAATGTCTTTTAGTAATTGATTTTCAAACTAACCTATCTCTGGCTTTTATAAATTCTGATATTGGTAAATTTTGAATTAGTAGCATTTAAAAAAAAAAAAAAATATTCTATTTCAACAATTTAAAAAGTTTTTTTTAGCTAATTTAAATTCTTTTCAAAATGGTGACATTTTTAAAACTTCATTCTGCAAAAATTTAATAAAATAAGATCTCAAATGATTAATGCTTGTTCAAGACTTGTTTCTAAGTCACCCGTTCAATACAACACAAGCATATCTTTTCTCTTTCAGGTACAGTTATAGGTGCTGTGATTATGGAGGGCTGTTACATCATATTTGACAGAGCCAACAAATCAATTGTTTTTGCAGAAACGACTTGCCATGCGCACAATGTCCAAACTATAAAATCAAAAATTGAAGGTCCATTTCCAAGCAAAGGTAAGTCCAATGTGCACTTTGAACTTTTGTATATTTCATGGCAAGTCATGTTGTGACATTAAAAGGAAGAAAAGGAAGCAAAAAGTAATCTATATATTAATAGGATAACGTTTTATTTATTTTGTGTGTCACGCTTACATCCAAGTGACTCATTTAATTGTTATAGACTTCTATTTCTTGTAATAAATAATTTTACCAAGAATTCCTCTTAAGTTTTGGTTTCGGTTTTGATTATAGCTGAAGGAACTCAAGTTATATATATATATACATACACACGCACATTTTTTTCACAAGTTTTGGTTCCGATTTCGATTTAAACTGATGTACCCAAATCATATGGATAAATATTTTTTTCATTTTTGGAATCGCAACTTTATAATGTATAAAAATTGATAGAACATGTTAAACGTATGGTTAGAAGAATCCTGGAAAGCCATAATATGTGGAGATACCAAAAAGTAAAGCCCTACATATGAAGAGAAAAAGAAAAATATCTACTCTTATAGGATGGAGTAAAAATTAGAGAGACAAAAGAACAATGGAGATGATTCAAAGAAGCAGTGCATATACTGGGCAACGATTACCTACTAAGCTAACCTAGTACAGAATTTAACATAATATGGGAACCATTAATTATAACTAATAGAACAGATCATCATTAAAATCAGATATATATATGAAATAAAATGGAGGTGGAAGGACCTGGATACTCAACGTTTTGCCCGATTTATGCGGGCTTCTTCAAGAGGGATGGTCATTGACGAGAGAGTCAGAGGATTAGGGCTATATATAATGATGGGGGAGAGCAACGTGTTTTCCTTATGTAAATTAGATATCATATATACATATATATATACATTTTATGAGAGAAAAAAATAAATTAGAGTAAATTAGTGTAGTGGATTACGTCTAAAAGTTAAAATATTGTAGAGATTTAAAAAATTGTGTTTGGAAATATAGCGGTGATAGATTAAATAAATAAAATGACACGAGATTACGAAAGAATTTTTTTTTTTTTTTTTTTTTTTTAATTAGAAATAACTGAATTGGGATAAAATAGCATAGTAACTTAACTTTATCATTATCTATTTTTAGACTCCATTTTATCACCTTCTATTCTTATTTTTAGACACCATCTTTTAAGTTACTACACTATTTTATCCCAATTCAATTATTTCTAATTTAAAAAAAAGAAAAAAAAAAAATTCTTTCGTAATCTCGTGTCATTTATTTAATCTATCACCGCTATATTTCCAAACACAATTATTTTTAATCTCTACGATATTTTAACTTTTAGACGTAATCCACTACACTAATTTACTCTAATTTATTTTTTTCTCTCATAAAATGTATATATATGTATATATGATATCTAATTTACATAAGAAAAACACGTTCTCCCCCATCATTATATATAGCCCCAATCCTCCGACTCTCTCGTCAATGACCATCCCTCTTGAAGAAGCCCACATAAATCGGGCAAAACGTTGAGTATCCAGGTCCTTCCACCTCCATTTTATTTCATATCGTCGGATTTAATCCAGCTCAACAATCATATATATATATATATATATATATATATATATATATAGTAATAAGTAATGATATATACTGATAAGTAGTAATATTGTACATCTATAAACAAGAATAGGCTTAAGGCCCTAAAATTTGTACTAGAATTGTCTGTAAATAATAGATAAAGCATAAGTTAATATTCATCTGTAAGTAACACTCTTCTAGAGATTGAAGGCTTAACTCTCAATGTAGAGGATATGAAGACATTTTCTATCCAGTTACAGCAAACAGAAAGGAAGCATGTTACTTCCATGGATTAAATGAAAGGTTCTGTTTGGAATGCTGCGCAGATTCCCCAAGTTTGACAAGATACATCTGAAGAAGGCCAGAGATTACATCAGCTAAAACATTGTGTGAATAAAACTCAAAATGAGAACAGGAGTCTCAATCCAAAACCACTTATCTTCAGTTCTACTTCTATCCAACACATTTCTACATTGTTAGTCTTCTACAAACTGTGTGTGTGTGTGTGTGTATATATATATATATATATATATATATATATAGTGAATAAATGATAAAAAACTATATTCCAAAATTCATGATGTCGATCATCTAATTTATTCCTTTAATTCAGTTGACATTTACAATTCTTAACAGTATGTTTCGTAGCACAAAAATCAATCATTATTATATCAATCAGTGAATCTACTATGCTCTTAACTCATCAGAAGAAATAGCAACCATCAATCCGTTAGAAGGAAATAAAGTTCTCTTCCAATTTTCGGATTTTAATCGTGTCAAATCACTATTTCTTTTTGACAGATTGATTATTGCTATTTCTTCTGATGAGTTAAGGGCATAATTGATTCATTGATTGATATAATAATTGATTGATTTTGCACTACGAAACAGATACTGTCAAGAATTGTAAATGTCAACTGAATTAAAATAAATTATAAGATGGTCAATATCATGAACTTTAGAATATAGTTTTTTGTCAATTATTCATTATATTGCTCTGAAATTACATTGAGATTCTTAAATAAGGATTGATATATATTATAAAAAAACATATTTCTACAGAAATATGTGTGTGTATATATATATATATATGCATGCGTGTGTGTGTGTGTGTATATATATATATATATGTGTGTGTGTGAATGTGTGTATGTATATATATATGTGTGTGTGTGTGTGTGTGTGCATGTATGTATATATATATATATATGTGTGTGTGTGTGTGCATGTATATATATGTGTGTGTATGTGTATATATATATTTACCTGTGTGTATGTATATATGTATATATATGCGTGTGTATGCATATATATGTGCATATATTATATATGTGTGTGTGTGCATATATTATATATGTGCATGTGTGTGTGTATATATTATGTGTGTTGATGTATATATGTATGTGTGTGTGCATATATATATGTATATGTATGTGTGTGTGTGTGTGTGTGCATATATCTGTTTCAAATCCAATACAAAGGGGACTAGTCTACGAGTATGGTCAATGATATCAGGCTCTTTTCAGTCTCTGTTTATATCTTTTCTGGTTCTCCTTTGTATCAGATTTGAAACCGATGGTACCAATGTTTTTCTGACCTTCTATTAGCAATAAACATGGACAATAAAATGCTTTGGATAATCACTGACTTCAAGGGGCTTCTGCTAAAATAGTCAAATTTAACAAACTAAAGCATTTCAAGTTCTCAAAATATGATCGTTTTGTTCAGAAACGAACATACTTTCAAATGAATGAATAAATATAATTATGAACATTATATATTTTTAGAGTTTTAAGCAAATAAAGTGATAAAAACCTGAACATCATAAAACAGCGTTTTTTGTAAGATTTTGTGAAGACCCCCTCCCTGATTTGCAAATGCCCGTACCACATTTGTATTAAAAATTTGGTCATGAAATTTGGAAACTAACCAGAAGAGATGTAATTTTTAATAGTTTAGGGTGTCCCAAATACTTTTAAGCACTCGTTTTTTGTTGTATTAAAAATGATTTCAACATGAGTATTGAAAATTTGGAAGAAAAATTTCTTTTGACACCCACTGCTAAATAAAACAATCTTTTTACTGAAATAAGATACATATTATATACGTTTGAAGCCAAAACAACACATTCTTACAAAATAAACAGATATTTATTTTGTTAGAAATTTATGTTAAAGTTCATAAATATATTTTGAAGGAAACCTTCATCTTCAGTATGTCTTTTTTGCCATGTTGTTGTTGGAGCAGAGAATCAGCCGTTTGTTGTTTCTACGGTAGTTTTTAAGTCTTGGAACGGTGCGTTTGGTCACGAGAGATTCATGTTAAGGTTTTGTTCCTTAGAAGCGCTGGTTGAATTTGAATTAAATAACATGGCAAAAAAAATTTAAAAAAAAAAAAAAGGCATACTGAAGATGAAGGTTTCCTTCGAAATATATTTATGAACATTAACATAAATTTCAAACAAAATAAATATCTATTTATTTTGTAACACTGCGTTGTTTTGGCTTCAAACGTATATAATATGTATCTTAATTCAAATTCAATCAGCGCTTCTAAGGAACAAAATCTTAACGTGAATCTTTACTGTTTTTAACCATTAAAAGTATAATTGTCTGTTGTTTCTCTTGTGGTAGCTAGCAATTTAAAATCATGATACCTAGAAAAAAATCGCTTTGAGTTTGAGTGTAGTATTAGTAATAGCAGTATCATCAGCAGCAGTGATAGCATTGCTGAAAAGAGGGTTTTTTTTTTGTTTTTTTGTTGATTTTTAAAATTGAAAATCTGATTATAAAAAAATTTTCTTATGTATATATGTTGGAACTATTTTGTTATCAAACATATAAATATTTTTAAGATTTGACCAGCGGTCAAATTTTAAACTACTGTGTTTTGCTTTGAACAACCGAAAATGTGAAATGATTTTTTGGGGTCACGTGTACGAACGGTATCTCCACTCCCACATTTTTTTTTTAATTTTCGTCTCTTTTTACAATGTTTTCAGCAGATTACTATGGAATGGAAACTAACCTACCTGATAATAATAAAAAAATAAAAAAAAAAAATAAAAAAAAATGAAAATGGAAAATTGATATTTAAATATTTGTAGGAAGGATACTTTTCCAAACATTAGTGAAGTTAAGAAATAAAAACAGTAGAAAAAGACAACTAAAAATCAAATCCATTTAAAATTTGTGAACAATTTGTCAACTTTAGCAAAAAAAATTTTTTATTATTTAAATAGGTGGGCAAAAATACTTTATACTTTTCCAAACGTCACATTTTATGCTAGAGTGATGTCAGTTGTTTTAAATAATATTAATTTTTGTCTGTTGTAATTCTTGTAAAATTTCATAATGGGTGTCAAACGCCATCTTAACAAAAAAAAAAAAAAAATTCCTTTGATCCTACCTCCAACCCTAGATATGAGTGGCAAACCTCCTCCTAAAACCTTCTTTAGCCCTACCAATAAAGCTAAGTCCAAATGGCAAGCTCCCCACCAAACAAAATTCTTCTATAAGTCACATATAAACGTCAAAGAAAAAACAATTTCCTTAGAAAAATAATGCCCATGATTTATTTCCCATACAAAATAAATTGGTCAACTGTCCTGAAATGCTAGAATGGTCTTGGAATGGTGACATTAAATTTATGTGAAACCAACCCCTACTCTAAACTCTAAAATTGTTTTTGTTTTGTTTCTATCAAATCTTCAGGATGTTCACACAATTTCCCTTAGCCCTATCATTGACCCAAAGTCAGAGTGGCAACTTCCCCATCCTCCCATAATTGCACCAGGACCCTCTTAAAACCACACATTATCGTCTTTAGAAAAAAAGATGCCCAGGTTTTATTTCCTATATAAAATCAAATGGTTAACTACCCTAAAACACTAGAATGGCTCAAAATGGAGAATCATTTTACATTAAATTCTAAAATCATTTTTGTTTATCTTCCATTAAAGTTTTTCAAGGTGTTCACACATAATTGCCTACAAAGGTAGAATCACATATTTTAGAGGTGATCAGATGGGAGGAGGGGAGAGGTAATAGAAAGTATTATTCTACAAAAATATGAAAGAAATATTGCAATATATTCATTTATAAACAGTCCTACATTTCAATTTCTTGTACATAAAATGCATTACAATTCAACTGAGTTCTTTAACTTCTTTTCTTTTAATAGATACATTGTATTTTTAAGGAATTGCAGCATATTTATGTGCATTTACTGCAGATTATTTGGACACCATTAATTTTTAGAGATTTTCAGTAGCATATTATGATTCCTTGCACAAAAATACACTTATATGGAAAATTTGCTTAATTTTTTTGTTTTAACAAAGATAACATTTTTACTGAAAAAGTAGTGTAAAAAATGTGACAAAACAGTCTTAAAGAGGGAAAATATCCAAACGTGCAAGGCACAAAAATAGTCATAACTTCCTTCATTTTGATAGGATTTAAACAATTTAAAAATTCTTTCTTAGCTCATGAAACTTTCTATCTATGCAACTATTGAGATATTTTAAGCCATTTCAATTTTTTCATGCATATTGCAACTTCTATAACATTTAAATAAACATTATACTCTTATATAAAATTTTCTTTATAATCAAGCATTTTGCTGGGGTTTTTCTCCTACAAACCCTACTCACATACAAAATAAATATCAACACACACATACAAAATAAATATCAACAAGAGATTGTAAACATATCTTACCAAGTCGATATCCTCGCTTGGTATGAGTCATTTTCACACAGACATCTCGATTTCCTGAGGCACGCACACCATCTAACAGAGATGCTAACAGAGCATCTCTAAAAAGAAAATAAAAAGAAAAGAAATGCAAGATTAGCAAGAAAGTTTATACATAAATCCAAATATCTTTTTTTAAGTGACACTAAGTAGATATATATATAATTTTAGTAACAAACTATTATGAAAAATAAATTTAACTAATTTTTAAACTAAGTGAACTCTAAATATTTTATAACTTTGTATCTGCTATTACAGATATCTTTATATATGACTAGCTGCATTTTTATTTTTTACTTTCATTTCACACATTAACCCATCCCTGTTTTTTTTTGTTGCATTTTTTATATTTTGTCTTTAATATTTAAATATTTTAGAAAATAATTCAATTTTTCAATTATATTGATAGGTCATTATATGAAATGTCCTAACTTAAATTTCCAATGCTTTCAAATTTTTTTTTTTAACAATTTTTTTTAAAAACATTTGTTGTATGATAGGCCCTACCCCTTTCTTTTTAAGATAACATTTTTGTGAAGATTAAATTAATTATTTACAGAATTGTTTTGTCATTACACTAACTAAAAATGTTTAAATTTATAAAACTCTTTAAAAACTTTAGAAAACCAAATAACAGTACAATTTTTTATTAAATAAAAATTAATTTTCTTTTCTTGAGACTTTCGATGGCAGTCACCCCAATCATAGACTTTGTATTTTTCTTTTTTTTTTTTTTTTTTTTTTTCAATATAAAGGAGAATTATCTCATTACTTTTTCTCCTTACCCACATGAAATGAATGGGAGACGGATTTACAAATAATTATTTCATTTTTTTCATAAATCAAATAATTCTTTTTGAATCTATTTCAAGTATGTTCAAAATTTTCACACAAAAATAAAACTCACCTTTCTGTAGATTGATATGTTCTAATTGCACCTTTCACATACTCTACACTGAACTTTTGTGGGTTGTCATTGTGCCGGATTATTGCAAATATCTAAATAAAGAAAAAGATTATAAAAAGGACAAAGAGCATGTTGGTCAGGATGATAACTTGAGAAACATTGATGATGTTCGAGATCACGTTAGAGAAGTAGGTAATGTCACAACCGTAACGAGAAGACACATGGCAAGAGAATGAAAAAATAAATGCTGTTAAAACAGGAAAAAGCAAGTTGAAGTTCTTTCCTATCCTTTGTTTACTTTGACTCTGAGACTACAACGTGTTCGGTAACATTACAGTGCATTCTGAAACCAAACTTTGCAATTACACAAAACAGTTATATTAAATTTGACAACCTTAGAAAAAACCTGAATAATGCTGTATTTTTTTTTTTTTTTTTTTTTTTTAGACTTTTGGTGACATCTATCCTAATTATAGAAGAAGACTTTGTAATTTTGTTGTTTTTATTCTCTCCCCCCACCCCCCATTTTGTTGGTGATATTAATTAAGTCCAGGGATGATGGTTTCCTAAATCAGACACAATTTTCTCTTCTAGGTTATCATCAGTGGACTTAGCATCACAAAAAAAAAAAAAAAATACAAAGTCTTTCTCTAATTCGGGTAGATGCCACCAAAAATTTAACAAAAATTATACAGCAATATTCAATTTTGTAAAGTTTTCAAATTTAACCTTACAAAATAATGCTTTCTAAATACATGACTAACTCCTGCACAGTTACATCTATATATATATATATATATATATATATATATATATATATATATATATAAATTTGTATTCCTGTCTGTTTGTTCAAAATTTGATTAATATATACAAAAGTTTCATTTCTTTAACGTTTCATTCATTTAAGAGGTGACATCATTTGCATATTACATTAAGGAAAATTGATTTTATAAATAGCGGTGTGTTAGTTATTGTTTATAGTGAGAGGATTGTTTTAAGTGTTCTGTTTAAGTTTATTATTTAAATTTGATTTATATTGATAACATATTTAATTTATTTTTACCGACATCGATTTTTTTATAAATTGGTTTCGGTTATTTCCCCTGGGCACGAACTTTGATCTTTTTGTTTTTGTTTTCTTTTGCGGTCAATATTAAAACTAAAACCGTACAAGCATTTTTTTAATTAGTTTAAATAAAATAACTTCCATGATTTCACAATTAACGTTGTGGTCCAGTGGATTTTTATTTTAAAATAGACAAACAATCCAATTCAACTATAATTCTTTATTTAAAACAAAAACAAAAAAAACTTTAATTTACGTTTAACCAGTTTTTTTTTTCTTCACATTTTTTTGACATCGTAACTGCTATTTTTTTTTTCTTTTAATAACACAATAAAGTCATAACTCATCATTTTTATAACATAAAAATGTGTATTTTGGTTAACACAAATTCTACTTTGGTATTTTTGAAACTGAATTATTTACAGTTTGTTTTCATTGCAACAAACCATAATAGCAAATCTTTCTAGACTGAGATAGCATAAAAGAAATTTGCTTAAACTGGAATAGTTATAAAAAGAGTGCTCAATATTTGGAGAATAGCTTCTCTTCATATCCTTCTGCCGAAATATCTGATGGAGAGTTTGTCACAAACTTCTTTTTTCGGGTGGAGGATTACATTTTCGTGTTTTCATTTGTTCTTTTATTTTGAAATTTTGTTGGGGTAACGATGGAGTTGACATATAATAATGAAAAACTGCTCAATATTCTTGGTATAGCAGGTGTGGCCAAACCGAACTTCATGTCAACCCTGGCAACACTGGGTATCCATGCTAGTTATTTATATATATCCTGTTTGTTTCTTCTTTAGTTAGTCCATACATTATGTTTGAAAAGGGCTAAATACAATTTATGAAGGACAAACTTCTTTTAAAAAAAAAAAGGCTAAATTCGCAGAATTTGACTCTAAAAAGGCTAATCTAGTAGCCTGGGACAAGAATATGAGCTTGATCTCACTTTAATGTAGCTTTGTTTTCAAATACCTTTACAATATGTAATCATTGTTGTTATGGTGTGAGAAAAGAACTTGTAGTAATTTCAGTGTGCAGCAGTTCTTCACCGTTACGTAAAAAAGATTTGAAAGCAAAGAAAAAAAAAAAAAACATTGTCTACTAAAAGGCCCAAGAAGTGCTGGGATGAAAGAATAAATTAAAGGTTGTCTCTTACAATGTGATTTTATTAATTGTATTGAACTATGTAGCAAAATATTACTTTCTGAGTACTTATTAATACTTATTAATTTATCTCATTTGGGTCAGTTCTATATTTAAAATACAATGGACACTATTTTCATAGAAATGAAAATACATTTATATTTGCTGTGTGTTATTGGTTTTTCTGTCTGTTCATTCCCGAATACTAATTTTTTGCACTGTCCAGAAAAATATCGGCTTTATCAACACATAATTATTGGTTCAATGTCATTCTCATTCCAAAGAATATCCATGGGTCTTGTTAGTTTGTAATATTCAAACGACTATTCCAATTTTGGTTATTATTTTCACAACATTTCAGGTGATGTAACCTCTGACCTTTTTTTTAGACTTGGAAATCTTTATATCAAATTCAGGAACCTATATGAAATATGTGGAGATATTGAAACGTTGGCTGATCAAACTCTTGTGAAATGAAAATTATTATAAGTAGAAAAACATTGGAGAGTAAATGATACTCAGTATGACTTTTGTGGCTTTCATTCAACTGCTGATCTTTTAACTCTTGTAACTGAACGGATTTGTTGGTTTATGGATAATTCAGGAGAGGGTAAGGACATCTCTACTTGATATTTTAAAGACATTTTGACAGAATGTGCCATCCTGGTTTTCTACATGACCTTCAGAGTTATGGTATTGATGGTGAGATTCTTGACATTATTAGGTCTTTTCTTTCTGATCAAACATCCCAAGTAACTTCAGATGATGTCTCTTCATTATCTTTTTCTGTCAAACATCTGGTGTTCCACAGTGCTCTATTCTAGGCATAACTCAGTTCTTTATCAGTCATCTTCCAGAGAACATTATTAAGAAAATTAACATTTATGCTGATGATACCCATCTATTCTAGTATTACTTCCTACCCATCTCTTTTGAATCAGTTGAAATATGCAGTTAATCTAGAAATTAATTTAGGTTCAGTTGTAGATTGAGGGGTGTAAAATAGTTTCTTTTATTTCATTCTGTTAATACTCAGTTTGCGTCTTTCAATCAAAGGCGTGTTGTTTTTTTTCCATTTTCATGACTAGTTCTGCTAAAAAACTCAAACTTCTTGGTCTTTCTTTATCATCAAATCTATCTTGGATTTCATATATTAGATCCACTGCTCTTTCCTATTCTTGCAAAATAGGTTCTCTATATAGTTCTAAACACTTTCAAACATTTGAATCTATTCTCTATTTCTACAAATCTACATGTATCGAGTATTATCATATTTGGGCTGGTGAATCTCTGGACTATTTGAGAGTTTTTGATAAAGCACAGAAAGAGATCTGCAATTTGATTGACCCCGTTATCTTCTCTGCAAACTCTCTCTCTCTCTCACACATGTGATATTGCTAGTCTCGGTCTTTTCTATATATTGCATTATTGCTAAAAAAATAAAATATATATATTTATTTATTCCAGGTTAAAAATATCCAAAAGTAAAAACCATTGAATTTCAACGAGGTTGTTGAGAGTGCTCAAGATAGAGCAAGATTATTATTATATATTATAACTGATTAAACTGTACCCTTTCTTAAAAAATTTTTTTAAATAAATCTGGCGGAAAAAAAAAAAAAAAAAAAAAAATGAACAACTGTTTGTTTACAGAATGTTGTATGCGAAATTCAAGGGCGTGTTTATTTCTTCTTTTAACAAGGGATAATTATTTTACATTTCAATAGTTATATTATTTTTTGGTAGACAGGTTAATCTATATATATATACGAGGATAGTGAATTCAATGAATTGGTAATTAACTTTTGCCTGGGTGAAGGATATTGGTACAAGGACGAAATAAAAATTTTTTTAAAAAAGATAAAGGTGGGATCGAACTCAAAAACGTAGGCTATTTAGTCTTCCTCGCTAACCATTAGGTTAAAGAGGATAGTGAATTCAATGAGTTGGTAATTAACTTAAGAATTATAGGAGTCGCCACACATGCGCAGAAATGAATGTTGTTTTTAGACTTGGCTGGTTTAATAAATACTGCTTTTAAGCCTGGCTGGGGCCAGGTAAGCTTCCTGCTTTCTGTCGTTTTTATTAGAATAGTTTCTCTTTATTATACGAAAAAGACAAACAGACACGAGATGACGGCACAGTGGGAATTTTTTTTTAACTCGATCAAAAAAAAAAAAAAAAAAAAAAAAAAAGAAATGGTGTCCATTTGCGAATCTCAGATATTATGATCTTGGAAATATTGGAAAACTTCTTGTGGAATTTACCCGACAACAGAATCCGACCTGAAAAGCCTTTCGTAGGCAAACACAAATACTTGCGCACATTGTGCCTTTTATATGTATAGAAGGACAAAATGTATGTGTGCGTGTGTAAGTCTCGCAAAAACTTTTGACATAGGGAACGGACCCTCACAAGATCAGTATCATTTTAAAGCTCAACCCTTCCGACGACAAAGATCAAAAAATTGGCCAAAGACATTAATTCCTTTACCCTAAACTGGACAGTTTTCTTTTTTGTGTTGCCATTTTTACAAGTCATCATATCAGTTCGATTGACTTCATTTAATTACAATGTTTCGAACTTCCGGTCAGACTGTGGTGACATCAGCAAAGACGTCACTTTTTTTCTTTCCTCCTTTACGTTACGGGTTCGAGCCCGCCTGCCTACTACCACTTTTCTCTCTCTCTCTCTCTCTTCATCCAAACTGCCTATTGTTGTTTCACCCCTCCCTACCAATTTCTTTCTTTCTTTAAATCCCCCCACCCCCGGGCTCCTTCCTTGACCCAGGCAACACCGGGACACCCTTCTACTATACCACCTTTTTTTTTTTTAAAAACACCTTTTATTACCTCCACCCCCCGGTTGTTTTCATCAATAGAGTGATATGGGAAAAAAATGATATTTTAAGAAAGTGTGGAGAAATAAAAAAATAAAAAAATACATACATATATATATATATATTTATTAATGTAGGATACGTGGTATTTTCTTATTACTTCAGTCTATTAAGATTTCTCCTTCCCTGACCGCCAAAACAAGAACTCTGCATCCTACATTTTCAATTATTACAACAGTTATTTGTTTGTTGTTTTGGTGTTAGTGCACTTACTGATCTGCGCTATTTATTAAATCGTACTTCCAAGTTTAATTAAAGTTTTATGATATGTTTTTTTTATTCAATTGTAAGGTTAAAGTATAGAATAGGTACAAAACATCCTCCTCTCCCCATGTTAAGAATGGCTTTTTAAATAACGTTATTATTTCAGCATGGATCAATAAGTGCACTAGTACCGTTTTTTTAAATAAAAATTTAGAGTGCCCTATTTTGGGGAGCTTGAGTCGCAAGTAAATAATATAATTCGTTTTTATATTATTATTGTTTTGCTTTTTTATAATAAAAATATCAATCCAATTTTGGTTTAAATACTATTATTATTAAATTTTGTAAATATATAAATGCACTCTACATATATAAAAAAAAATCAATCTTGGAAAAGAATAAATATAACTAGTTATTTATTTTTATAAAAATATCAATGTAAAAATCAATTATAGTTGTGTAAATATATAAAAAAAACAAAAAAACGCACTCTTGGTCCCGAAAATCCGCTCAAACGTGTGACGCATTGAAGTCAGCGGGGGTTCTTATTCTGTACTTCATTCAGAACATATATTCTCAACAACACGGTAAGTAACTGTTGTAGACCTGTGCTAGGGGTCACAAATGAAAGAAACCACAAGTAGTGTAAAGTGTATGAATACAATATGTATTTATCATAAAGAATACAGGAGCCACTAAAGTGGCATGAGAGGAATGTGTTCGTAGCATTCAGTTAAACATGGTATGAATGTCTCCATAAAGTAAGGATGGGATGATTCCAGTATTTTTACCGATTCCAATACAATTACCAATTCTATATTAAATTCCTGATTCCAATTCTTTCTAAATCTCTACATATTTAATTATATAGTCGTTATTTTTCACGATTACCAAAAAACATGTTAAATGTGCAGATATTTTCTTAAACGTAAGGATACACTTGCGAGGGATGATCTATCAATTTTAGTTTTACTAATAAGTTAAAAATCAACAGATATTCACTATATTCGCATTACTATCAGCAGTAGAATATTTTTCTTTAAAGAAAATCAAATAAAAAAAAAGCCAATTAAAAGAATCGTTGTTAGCATCGGAAAATAGACACAAATTTTTCCGATTCCAATACCCCAAAATTTTCTGATTTGTCCAATTCCCGATTAATCGACCCAACACTACCATCTAGTCTCTGAAACCAGTGATATTCATAGGACTCATTGAGTCTTAGTTCTCAAATAGGGGTGATTTGTCTCCCACAACAGTCACTTAAACATTTTTTTTTTTTTTAACTTTACTACTTAAAGGATACTCCATCCAAACTCTTTCCCAAAAAACTTAAAAGGAGTTATATACAAAAACTTGAATAGAGAAAAGAATTCGTCTACATAAGATTTTGAGTTATATTAATATATCTTTAATAAGGATCGGTGAATGCATGTGAGTGGCAATAATATGTAAAATCATAAACTACTGAACTTAAGAATTGTAGAATATATTCTAAGCAACTTGTGTCTGAACAATGAAAGTGTTTTTCAAGCATGGGCAAATTATTTTTTGTTTGGTAAACATTACCACTTATTGGTGTTCTACCGAAAATATACTATACGCTTTTCTCAAAGAAAAAAATTGCTTATATCCATCCTGGGGTGGGCATTCCACTAGTTTAATATATATAACAAATACTGAATGGGTTATGAGTGGTGTAGTGCTACTTAAAATTGTTCTTAAACGGTTTTTGTTTCGTAAAATAGTTCTATCACTTTTAAGCAACTTGTATCTAAACAATGAAAGTGTTTTTCAACACTTCTTTTGCAACGTTGCATCCCCGTGCCTGTTTCACAAGTACTTTATTGAAATGTTTCACAAGTACTTTATTGAAATGTTTCACAAGTACTTTATTGAAATGTTTCACAAGTACTTTAATGAAACGTTTCACAAGTACTTTAATGAAACGTTTCACAAGTATTTTAATGAAACGTTTCACAAGTACTTTATTGAAACGTTTCACAAGTACTTTATTGAAACGTTTCACAAGTACTTTATTGAAATGTTTCACAAGTACTTTAATGAAATGTTTCACAAGTACTTTAATGAAATGTTTCACAAGTACTTTAATGAAATGTTTCACAAGTACTTTAATGAAATGTTTCACAAGTACTTTAATGAAATGTTTCACAAGTACTTTAATGAAATGTTTCACAAGTACTTTAATGAAATGTTTCACAAGTACTTTAATGAAATGTTTCACAAGTACTTTATTGAAATGTTTCACAAGTACTTTAATGAAATGTTTCACAAGTACTTTAATGAAATGTTTCACAAGTACTTTAATGAAATGTTTCACAAGTACTTTAATGAAATGTTTCACAAGTACTTTATTGAAATGTTTCACAAGTGCTTTATTGAAATGTTTCACAAGTGCTTTATTGAAATGTTTCACAAGTGCTTTATTGAAATGTTTCACAAGTACTTTAATGAAATGTTTCACAAGTACTTTAATGAAATGTTTCACAAGTACTTTAATGAAATGTGCTTTGATGAACTCACTTCACTCGTGTCCCCTTGGCGTATATACTTCTGATAAACCCGACAAGCAGCAAAATCCCACCCCTTCTTTGTTGAGGTCCCTAGATGCTGGAAAGCCTTCTACTCAAATAGTTTCTTCCCTGGGACAACTGGAATTTGGAATTCCCTCCCTGTTTCCTGTTTTGATGACTGTACAAACATGAAGAAATTTAAATGTAATGTGAACAGCCACTAAGTCCCCTGCTAAACACAATCACAAATAGTAGCCTTTACATCCAAGTGACAGTAAGTTTTGTTGTGAGACAAAAAAGAGAGAACACTGGTTTGATAGATGACATATTAAATGAAAGGTTGAAACTTACATCACAGAGAGGCTTACAGGTAACTACATTGTAAGTGGCTGGGTCCCTTTCAACAAGACATGTCTCAGTGAGACACAATATCCTACGCACACAGTCAGTATGGCGAGGAGTAATTTTCTGTACCACAAATTCTGAGTAGGAAGTTAAAGCTTCATCAGTGCTGTAAAAAAAATAAAAAAAAAATGTTTTGATTTACAAAATATTCAAATGAAATCAGAATGCTTTAGATCAGGGATTTCCAAAGTACGGCCCACCCAAGGTCTTTAATCTGACCCACAGAGTTCTTACGGAAAATGTAAAAAATATATATTTTTTTAGAGGTGTGAAAATAGTGTGATGGTTTGTTTTTGTTTTTTTTTCAGAAAAACAGATAAAAAGAAAAGTTAAACTAATCCACAAAAGGAGATTAAACACATCCTCTTGTATGGGTATGCTGCATCTTCTTCATCTTCAGCCTCTACTATTGCCCTATGTTTTTACTTGTCGTCTGCACATTGCATCAGAGACCAATTTTTATTTTATTTCATTTTTTTTTTTTTAAAGTTTGGGGTTTATTTAATGAAGTTGATAAACCACTGCAATAGTACATTTGTGACAGATTCTATCCTCCTCCCACACGAAATGCACCAATCTCATGCTTCTATATTAACTGAATTAAAATATTAACAAATAATGATAGAGTTGAAAGGATTTTTTAATGTTAATTTTTCAACAGAAAATTCTGCACAGATTCAGACTTGGGAAACAAATGACCTAACATTATTATTAACATATTATAGCTATTCATCCACTGTTACTTGGTCCTTTTTTTTTTTTTTAATTTTGGCCTGTGTAATCCTAAGAAATAGCAATATGGCCCTCGGTTCGAAAACTTTGGAAACCCCTGCTTTAAATCAAAGTGATCAAATTATTATTCTTGGTGCATAATTAGAATTATACTTATTGTTAAGAAACAAAAATACAGAAATTTTTATGATGTACATATTTGTCAGAGAACAAAACCTCATATTCCAAAAATCATAAATTGATCAAATATTTTTTTTTCAATATGAAAAATTTTACAATTTTTAGCGATTAATATTAAATAGTAAAATCACAGTCCATAAATCTCGATAGTTAAGTGGAGTTGTTGGCCTTTGAATTTTAATACATTCTTGAAAAAAAAATATAACCGCTCTCAGCTCTCTCCTTGCCTCCTCATAAAATTTGATTTTTTTTTTAATCAATTGACATTTTTGATATATAACACCTTCATTTCATGACGTATACATACAGCATAAAAATTTGTGTGTATATATATATATATATAAGTAGGTTGTAGTTTGCTTGAAGCATTGTTGAAGAAAATTATAAGGTAAAATTAAAAGCCAAGAACAATGCGAGATTTTTTTTTTTATATAGAGTAAAATTAAATGCAAACAAAAGAAATAAAGTTCTTTTTTTTGTTGTTTGTTTTTTCTTTTTCACACAAATTTTAACTCTAAACAACAGTAATTTTTTTTTTCTGTTGTATTCAATGGTGATATAAATCTCAATATATTTCAGACTTATTAGTCCATTTTCAAGAGAAGACAGCGGAAGAGTGTTCAAAATTGGAAAAGTAGCCGCAGAGTTTGCCACGTGATACCGCGAAATATAGAACAAAAAATGACGTTAGGAGAACGTTAAAATAAATCAGTTGATGTTTGAAATACTTGTTGCGTTTGTGAATCAAGGGAGATGACTATTCAAGCAAGGTTTTTTTTTTTTTTTAATTATTGTTTTTCTTATGTTTTAAACTTATATTATAAAAGCGGAGCTCAATTCCAGTCTATTGTTTAGTGTGGGAGTATTTTTTGAAATAATTAAAGATTCGAGGATACGAAGTTGACCTACGTTTCTTGAAGAAGCAAGAATGTTGATGTGAAAATCTGGTTCTGAATTAATGCAAGTGCGAATATGTTTATAGAACGACGAAGCAGTAGTGTTTAAGTGCTCTTTAATGCGGTGATGAAGCAATCTGGTAGTGCTTCCGATATAAGAAGCACTGCATTTAGCGCATTGTAGGTCGTAAACAACGTGGTTCTTAAAGCATAAACCTGTGTGTGATATTGGGCAATTAGAGAGTGAACAAGGGGAAGGTGTATGCGATGGATGTTTTCGGTTGAGCTGTTGTCTTAAAGTAGATCCAGTGTGGATGAGTTGAATGTTGAGCCCCTCGCTGCGGATGGCTTTTCGGATTGAAGATGAGATTTTGTCACTGAGGAAGGGTAGTTTTAGAAAACAATTGTTAGAGAAGGGTCGGGTGTTGCGTTTTTTCTTTTTAAGTGAGGATAGGATCGTATTAGGGTAGTCGTTTAGTGAGAGGGTCTGTAGGAAATTGTTAGTGTGTGTATGTTTGTCGGAGATGTTAGTGCATTTGTCTTGTATGCGTGAGATTTCGGCATGTGCGTAGTTTAGTTTGTCCTTGAGAGGTAGCGCAGATTTGAAATGTACGAAGAGGCGTTTGCTGGCGGGTTTTCTGTAGAATTCAGTGCATATGGCACCATTTTTTTTTATTTGTATTTTAAAATCAAGTAGAGAAAGGGATTCCGAAGAGTCTGGGTGTTCTATAGTAAATTTTAAGTTTGGGTCGGCGTTATTGAATTTGTGGAAAATGTTAATAGCTTCTTCGCGGGAGTATGTGATAATTAAAATGTCATCGATATATCTAGTAAAAAGGAGATAAGAATAGCAGGTACTAAGGGTGTGTCTTTCGAGTTTGTCCATATAAGCAATGGCAAGAATACCGGATAGACTGGAGCCCATGGGTAGTCCAGATACTTGTTTGAACGTGTTTTGTAGGAAAGTAAAGTAAGTGTTGTCTACTATAATACGGAGGAGTTGTAAGAGATCTCCTGGAGTAATTCCGAAGCATTGTGGGTTTTTAGATGCTATAATGTCTGCCATGAGATTAATGGCTGGATGTGCAGGAATGGAGGTGTATAAAGAAACGACGTCTAGGCTAAATGGGTATCTGTATAGTTTGAGTAGATGGTGTGGTAGATCGTTGAGTCTGTTAATTACTTGGTTGGAACTACTAACATGGGCTGGGAAGGTAGAGAGTAGAGGTTTAAGTAGGCGGGATATTAACCAAGAGATTTTATAAAGGGGACCGTTAACGCTTGAAACAATGGGTCTGATCTGTGTGTGTGTGCTATTTTTGTGGGTTTTAATAAGGTGATAAAAGGTAGGTAATTTGCTGTATTTAGTAATAAAATTTAGTCTGTGTTGTTTTGGGAGATTTCTTTTAAAACAAATTTGAGACCATGTCTTGTTAATGTTGTTCTCAATACGAGCAGCAGTGATATTATGTGCTGGGTGTAAAGGTCGGTATTGGAAAGATGCTCTATAGCAAGGTTGTTATAAGATTCCTGTGATATAACGCAAAATTCTCTGCCCTTATCAGAGGGTAAGTAAACTAAATCTTTGTCTTTAAGGGATTTAAGGGTGAGGTATTGGTTCCTGGTAAGATTGGGGGTAATATGGTGTTGTTCGCGTTCAAGTATTCTGAGGATTTTATGCTTTAACCTTGAAAGTTTTAGATCTAGTGGAATATTATTAGGAGGTGGGTATAAAGGGTGATCAAGCTGAAAAACAGGAAAAGAGGTGTTGTGATTACCTGAGAGGTTGAGGGGGGTGTCCTTGTTATCGTGCGGGGCAAAAGCGTGCAGCCATTTAAGGTGGTAAGCAGTTCTGCAGAACTGCGTTTCTATGTTGAGTTTAGCTTTATCCGTCAGTTTCATTGTGGTGATAAACTTAGGGCCAAGTGAAAGGAGATCCGTTTCAGTTGTGGAAAGAGAGTTAGTGAGGTCAGTTACGAGAAGATGATCTTTAAGGGACTTGTCGGTGGAAGAATCCTGTGAATTATGTATGTGTCTGTTGTAGACCGGTTTATTAGTTTTCTGTTTAAGCCAAGTAAATTTGCGTATGAGACGTTTCTGTTCATTGTTGAAGCTGGAATGGTATGCGCGGTCGATCAGAGATTGGATGTTGTTTAGCGAATGACCGTTAGGGGTAGATGAAGTGAGTGAATTCCGGAGGTTCTTGACTGAATTAATATGGCCATGTAGAGTCCGGTGGTGTTGCTTAATGATTATTTTGAAGCAATAGTCATATATAAATTGTCGTGAAGTGTGTAGAAAACGGAAACATGTTGGCAGATTTATGTTCCTGATTGTGTTAGGAATAATTTTGTTTTTACGGCATTTTTTCAAAAAGTAGATTTGGCAGTTGACTAGCGCGTTTTTCCGTAGTTTTGAAGATGCTCTTCATGAGTGCAAACTCTGTCTGGCTGAGACTGAGGGATATAAGTAGGTTGTAGTTTGCTTGAAGCATTGTTGAAGAAAATTATAAGGTAAAATTAAAAGCCAAGAACAATGCGAGATTTTTTTTTTTTTATATAGAGTAAAATTAAATGCAAACAAAAGAAATAGTTCTTTTTTTTGTTGTTTGTTTTTTCTTTTTCACACAAATTTTAACTCTAAACAACAGTAATTTTGAACACTCTTCCGCTGTCTTCTCTTGAAAATGGACTAATAAGTCTGAAATATATTGAGATTTATATCACCATTGAATACAACAGAAAAAAAAAATTACTGTTGTTTAGAGTTAAAATTTGTGTGAAAAAGAAAAAACAAACAACAAAAAAAAGAACTTTATTTCTTTTGTTTGCATTTAATTTTACTCTATATAAAAAAAAAAATCTCGCATTGTTCTTGGCTTTTAATTTTACCTTATAATATATATATATATATTAAATATGTGAATTCTAAATAAGAAGCTTATTTATTATTGTTTTTATTTTTCACAACATTCACCTTACGTGCATCCAACTGATTTCCTCTAAAGAAGGAAGTGTCAAGGGAATATTAAATTTACAAGCAATCCCCAGTCACACGTATAAAATCAAATTGTATGGCAGATAATATTTAACTGTCTCTTCAAGTTTATTTTGGCAATCTTGCGTATTTACTTATCCAACCACCTTTCGGTTTTGAAACTCATCGAAAGTAAATGGTATTATTTAATCTGAAGATCCCGCTAATATTATTACACTCCTTTACTTAATCTGTTACGATTAATTTAATTATATTTAGACAAATACATACTTTCTTTTCATTATGTTTATTTCATTATACATGAAAAATTTATATTTTTGAAAAAATTATATCAAGTAAACATTCATTCATTTTCTTTACCATTTATTTGAATTTATTATATTTAAAAAAATATTTTACTTTCAGTATTAATTATTTCCGCAAAAGTTTTCTATAAATAAACATTTTATAAAAAAAAAAAGCATATGTAGATAAACAATTATTAAAAAAATAAATAAAATCAGTTTCCGGATAGTCTTCTGTGTTGACCTACATTTTTGTTAGGTTCTCCAGATTAAGTAACACCGTTTACTTCCAAGTTTCAAAATTGGAACTTGCTTGCATTGGTAAACATACTAGATCACCTTTATTTTTATAATCTTTATCTTATTAATGCTGTCATATGTATTGTTAAAATGTTTTGACTACTAATGAGGGTATGACTCCAATGATTTCGACGATTGGTTTTATAACAACAGTAAACAATCAACCAACCAGAAGCTTCAATAGTTATAAAAAATGTTGACTTTTGGATTTAATCAGTTCATCGTCGGCCTCTGTCTTGAAATGACTGAAGATCGGGATTCTTCGCCGCCATCTTTGTTACTAAGAATTACTCAACACTCAAAATTATGACTGCATTGATTCTTCACTGATTTGATTTACTGCCGCCATCTTTGTTCAACATAATGTCTCAACACTTAACATATATATTATATATATATTTTGCCTGATGATTTCTTTCAAGGATGAAGCACAAACATTCCTGTGTAATATACTTGTCATAGGTATATTTTTATACTACTAAGACTAAGCAATACTCATTTATTAAGCACTGCTGAAATACTTAAATAAAATATATACATTAATTTATAATAAAAAGAAAGCTACTGTTTAAAGCTAAATATGGAATATGTTAATATGAAATGAAAATTCAAATTTAATGGTTTTAATAACCAAACATGTGCAGAATTTTTTAATAAATAAACCTGTTTATTTATTAAAATTAAATTTGATATTTCGATTCACAACATAATCTTCTTCAGGAAAACAAGTTTTTTTGCTTTTTTCTCTTTATGTACGATGGTGATGCCGCTTAGCTAGTTACGTCTTACTTCTGGTGTTGTCGAAGTGTAGAGCTCAAAGTTTTTGAACTCTACATTTCGACAACACCAGAAGTAAAATGTGCTAAGTGACATCATCATCATAGTACGTAAAAAGAAAAAGAAGAAAAAAAAAATTTTTTCTGAAGAAGATGCTGTTATGAATCGAAATATCAAATTTAATTTTAATAAATAAACATGTTTATTTATTAAAAAATTCTGCAATTGTTTTGTTCTTAAAACCATTAATGTTTGAATTTTCATATATTAGATACTTTTGTATGTACAGAATTCACTTAAAATAATCAATCATTATGAATTTTGGAACATAGCTGCTAAATGTAAGTGATTAATATGCAAGCTCTATTTAGTTTCATTTTCTTTAATGCAAACAAAAGTAAAGAGACTGGAAGCCCTTCATGAATAGTTAGATGTTTTCATTTTTTCTTTTTTATTATTTAATAATAATAGACATCAATTAATAGATGTTCTCCAATTTTTTGTTTCATTGGCATATTTTAAAGGGATTTTATGGGCCACCATACAGACACATTTATTCAGATATTTAAGATTTAACTTGAATTTGCCTCATCCAATAGTCATTATATACCAATTATGCAAGATTTCCTGAATTCCAATTTCTTGAGATCCTTTAAGCTTATGTCTTATATTTTAGACATTTTCATAGAATCAAAATTATGCGATAGATTTTGATTAACATAAGCATGAGGATTCTAGACATAAGGTTAGTATTTTAAGGTTTGGGATTTTAATCTTTATAAGGGGACATAAATGTGGTGCAAATTGTCCTTTTGGGGCACTTGAGTTTAGGACAAATATTCTTCTAATATATAATTTATATATGAATTTATACAATTAATCAGTGTATAATGATGAAAAAATTGAGGAAATGGAAATAGAAAAAAAGCAAAACTTAAAAAGAAAAGAAGGCAGGTAAAAGAAAAAGGGGAAAGAGACAAAAAGAGGAAAGAGACAAAAACGGGAAAGAGAAAAAATAAAGAAAAAGAAAAAATGAAGAAAAATAATTTTCTATTTCAATATTTATATACTTACTTTTTCAATTTAGAAAATAATTTGTCATAAAAAGAAAAAAGATCTTACCTGAATTTGCCCATTCTGTGTGTAAGAAACTGTTCAAATGTAATTGGATCTTTTCTATGTTTAACAGAAATCCCAATATAATTAGCTGCAGCCTCCATCACACTTTTAATGAGCTGATCCTTCTGGTCCAATGCAAACAAATGCTGAAAATAAAAACATTTCACACTGAGGTTTTTATTTCATTGTTTATACACATTCTTTTTTAACACTTGCATTAAAAATCATTTGAATGTGTTGATTAGAAAAAAAAAAAAATCACGCTAATCAGAACTGATGGACTTCGGTTTCGGTTGTTGTCTGAAGAGAGGGTGAAAATACATCACACGTTGATACTCATAAAAATCTTATTTTCTTATTTAAAAGATAAAACTATTTCATCAATTTCTGGGATATGATATTTTTGTTTCATCATGGGTACATCCTATACATTTTTTTTTCAGTGCTTGTTTACATCAATGATCTTTTAAACACATTTCAGATGAAAACATTATTACGTATCATGGAAAAATTAGTACAAATTCCAAAAATTATGAAAAATGATCCACTAGTTGATGTACTAGATGTATTTTTTAACAAAAATCAGCCACAATTATGCTCTGAAAGGTGCTGGCACTAACCCTATTCGAGTTTAACTGGTTTTCTCCAAAGGAAGAAGTTTCAGGGAGTATGAAATTCACAAGCAGTCCCCAGTTGCATGTATATCCCCGTTAGCGGAGATGATGTTAGGTTTTTACAACTCTTGCAGGGAGGTGTCGTCTTCCTACATACAGCGCCTGGAATTCCCAAATTGGTCACCCATTTTAGTAATGACCAGGCGCAATGTTGCTTAACTTCAGTGATTTGATGAGAACCGAAGTGTCAACGTGATTATACCATAAATGTGTTGGTTTAAAATCGACAGACCCTTAATTTGTCAATTTAAGTTAAGGGTTATCTCCCTTGTTTCTAACACTGACTTGATTCCACATTAAAACATATGATAAAACTTGATAATTTGATAAATTCTGTTTTTACCCATAATTGATTTTCTACTTGATGATATTTCGTAATTTTTGGAATTTATACTAATTTTGCCATCACAATGTAATAGTGTTTTTGCCTGAAATCCATCGCTTTAAAAGATTATATAAGCACTGATTTTTCTTTATGTCTATACTACACTATTACACTGAGTTCTCATATCAACTTATTCAATTATAACGTCTTTATATATATATATATATATATATATATAGATAGATAGATAGATAGATATGAAGAACTTACAGTGAGATTACTAAATCATATCAAAGAGTGGGTTTGCAAGTAAATTTTTCTAACATAAAATTGCATTTTCATGGAATGACAGTGGTACTCTAACAGAAAAGAGAAAAGAATACTGGGTTTAATTGTATTATAATAAACAGGTTGATAAGTTTTTGTGGTTTTTAACTTTTAAATTCAGAAATTTTTAAACATATCTTTATCCATCGAAATAAGCACCATTAGAATAAACACTTTTGCCAACGCAAAACAAGTGGACTTTTGTCAGTAACGTAAAAATCTTGCGTTCTGGTGGTGATGAAGTTGCTGAAGGTGTTTTTAATATCGTTTAAAGTTGTCAAGATGCTTGAAAAAGTGGTAGTCGGTAAGTGAGAGGGCTGAAGAGTATAGGGATGAGACAGAGTTTTTCTGTTTAAGTTCTGCAGGGTCGGTTTAGCAATGTGTAGTCGAACATTGTCGTCTGTTCACTAATGCTGAGTTTTGTTATTGCAGTTTCTGATGCATTCCATCTCTTTGTTGACAGTATTTCACTGATGTAATGGTTTTGCCTGCATTCAACAAACTAATGTAGGAGACCACCAAACAGTCAACATAACCTTCCTTTGGTGCAACTCTGTTTTTGGGAAATGTCATGGAGTTTCATTGGCGTCTAACTACTGAGTTGAGCATCGTCGGTTGTTTTCATTGCGAGTCACAACCCGATCAAAAAATGGATTTTTCTTGTTGCATAAACGGGAAGATGACACTTTATAACAGTGTTTCTTTTAGTTGTTGTTCAATTCGTGAGGCACCTATTTATCAAGTTCTTTGGTCTTTCCAATCTCTCTCAAGTGGTCAGAAATCGCCGTATACATTACGTCTAATTCAGAAGGAAGTTCTCTAACAGTTGTGCATGGATTAGCTTCAACTACGGCTCTTAATTGATCATTGTTAACATCCGACGGCCAACCATTATTTTCATCATCTGTCACAAAACTTGTATTCAACATTCTAAAAATAAGACATATCTGTTGAAAACACTTGTAATTTAAATGATTAGACAGAGTGAAAAACGCTCATTAAAATTATATATAAAGTAAAGGTATTATAATGAAAACTTATTTGAAAATACATCTTTTGAAATCAAAATTAAAAATTCCACAAGAACTTTTTTGTTAACCTAATACTAAACAGCTTATTGTGAGAGAAATTAGTGCCTGATTAGTATGAAGAGGAGCAGTGAAGAAGAAAGAAAAAGACTATAATTAGAGAATTGCCATTTTGTGTTGAATGATTGTACTTACCAACCGACTATTGCCACCGTAAATCACAGCTACTCCACCAGGATAATCAGAGACCTAATAATAAAAACAATCAACATTTAAACTACAAATAAGACAAAGATTTTAAACTTAATACAATAATCAAAAAGCTAATAGATTACGACAAATGTTCTCAGCTATCACCAATACTTCCAACATTTTATCGTTTATAAGGGAAGATTGAGACAACAGACTGATAGAATCAGATTTATTGAATGGTTGGAAAATTTAAAAGATCCATAGCAACGATCCCCAACCCCCGGGCTGGTACTGGTCCACGAATCAATTGGTACTAGACCCACAAGAAATAAATTATTTCTGCTTCATTATCTGAATATGATCTTTCTTTGCAGCAAATGTATCTGATAGTTGAAACTAGTAAAGTCATTCAATTGAATCTTAGAATATGATCAAATTGTGATAAAATCAACCAGTGTGTATTTATAAAAAAAAATTGGGGACCACTGATCTGTAGGATATGATTTTTTTAATATCACAAATTAAATTAGAAATTAAGATAAACATTTGAATAATACTGAACACAATACCATTATTATCAACTATTGAGGTATTCTTTTATTTTCTCCTATTTACCTTTTTTTTTAAATTTTAACATATTGTAAAAAAGAGTCATAATGAAGGGAAATCAAGAAACATTTTGGAAGTGTTTTTCCTCCTTTACTCCAATTGGATGTTTAAAAATACAAATAAAATTTTGAGTGTTTTTTTGTTTTATTTTTAAATCTGTTTTGTATAAATGTTATATACAGTACATCAAAACTTAATTTTCAAATAATTTGCAAAATTCTTTGTTTTTATTTATTATTTTTTTTTTTTAACTAGTTAATGAAAATGTCAAACATATTTTACAATGATCAGTAATTTTAAGGAGAGACATATTGTATCCTTACAAACAAATACAAAATATTTTGGTTTTAATTTTAAAATTTTGCAATTTAATAATTAGAATTTCTCTGTTGTTGATATAACATTTTTTTTTAAAGCTAAAATGCAAAAGAAAAATAAGTACCTGAGTTAATCCTTCCATGTCTTTGTAGTCATAAGACGCTAACAGGCGATTGGTAGAAGGATCTAACTGATCCAGTGAAGCGTGATTAGCTTCCAAAATAACTGGGATCCGATTCTCAGACCAATGGTGTTTGAAAGCATTGAATCGCTATAAAAGATTTAAAAAATCTACTATAGTAATTCATATAGAAAAATATGCAAAGATTAAATTTGACAAAATGTAAAGGGGAAAAATAAATGAAAAATTGAACGAATGCAAAGTATAGAAGCTAAAGTGAAATCAAAGACACTTTTGAATAATATATCATTCTATTTATTCACAGAACTTTATCAAAATAAGGAAAATAAAATTTTTTAACACTTTTGTACAGGAAGTGGTGTATGCATTGTAATATGCCATGTAATTCAAAACAACTCTTTCTAAATCCACTAATGATTTAAATTTAATCAAACTAGCATTCTTAATTTAATTCTTTTTCTTAGTACTATAATATAGTGTTTGTCTATCTTTGTAACCAAAAATTGAAGTATTTTAAAAGCAACAATGTTAAATAACAGCAATCATTGTATCTAACTACATTGCTACATGAACTGATGTTTTATAGCACCATGTTCCTTATTAGAATAATATTCTAAGTTACGAACCTGCAGACACAAAATATCCCTTAGAGCTTTCTGGCGTTTATTAGAATAGACGACAATAATAGGGGGGGGGGGAAATGTACAACAAATAAACTTTACCATAGTAAGCTACGCTTTTACCTATCTGGATAATACTTATTTTAAAGTGTTTGTTTTACTTAAAAATAAAAGTAGTGTAAAACCTGTAGAGTTAGAATGAAAAAAAATGGTTTGATTAGAGACCTAGTAGAGCTTTGATAATCGCTCAAAATTCGAAAATTAAACAAAATACTGGTAGAAAATATTATTTTCATATGATCGTTGATATTTGTTGATGTGTTTCTATGAGAATTGAATAATCGGTACTTCTGCATTTTAGAGCCTGTTTTTCCACGAGTCTCACTCTGCAACACCCAGCGAATGGTGGAAACTGCAAGATTATACCAAGTGAGCAAAGAGAGACGCGAGTGAGTAAATGGTAATAATTGGAAGAAAAAAAGGGAAGAGTTTAACAGGAACAGAAAAAAAAAGGGAATAGTGTCATTTTGCTTCTTTAGCAACAAGTCTTGTGAAAATAAAGAAAAATAAATAATTCTGGGCTAAAATTTATTTGCAAATCTCCAGAAATGGTCCTTGCGTTTTGTCAGGAAAACCGGCTGCTGCCAATGGAGAGGAGGTCATAAAAAATACTGTTACTTTTTTATTTTACAACCTGTTTCAACGTAGTATAAACACCCCCAACCTCACGTTAAGAATGACTTTCAGAATAAACACGTCCATGTTAAAAACGGCTTCCCATGTTAAGAATGGCTTTCGGAATAAACACCCCCAACCTTGAAATGGGGGAGGGGGTATACTACGTTGGGGTAGATTGTAAAAAAAAAATACCAAAATAACTTTCCATACACAAACAAAACAAACTCTATATTTGTTGACTAATTCAAAGAAACAAAACTTATTACCCTGCCCCCCCCCCCACCCTAAAAAGAGAAAAACACAGTTGCCATAAAAATAATAAATAAAACAGTAAAATTTATTAAATTATTATGGTAGGTTGTTTGTTTTATTTTCTTTTTTGTCCGTTTTTTTTTTTATTGACTTCTGTTCACACGGTATAATCTAGCGGTTTCTGTTGTCTGCCGGGCGTTGACGAGTGAGATCATGGAAAAACAGGCTCTAAAGTGCAGAAGTACTGATTAATCAAATAGTACATTTTGTTCACCTTATACCTACAATTCCTTTAAAATAATCTAAAGAAACTAAAATTAGAATATTTATTAATTGCTGCCTAATATCTATCGTTAAAATGCACTTATGATATTAGGTTGTATAAGGATTTTAATTTTAGTCACAATCGAGCTGTTCCAGGAGTGATGTTTCTAACAAAGGGAGACGAATTGCTATTTTGTGGGTCAAAATCTACTCCATCCAATTCTTATAGTTGGCAAGTTCTTGGTCTTAAAGTACTATTTTTTTTAAGCTCCCTACATCAAATGGCTTCATGTCTTGTCTGGAGGGATTTCCATAGAATAAAAAAGTAATTTATCAATATTTTAACAAACAAAATTTGTTACTAAATTCTATTTATTTTGCATTTGCTCAGGCTTGATAATCAAAAATGGTGATTAAACTCAATCAATCATAATTATTCTACAAACGCTTTTATCTATTAGTTTATGCCAAAAGTTAAGATTTTGACAGCAACAAGGAATCTTACCTTTGTGTTTGTATTTTGTTCTGCAAACAGATTACGGTATCGCTAAAAATAAAAATAAGATATTCAAAACAAATAATCAGATCAAAATATATATATATACTTTTTCAAAACATAAAATATTAAGTCATTTTCTTTTTGAATACAAGAACACAGATCTCTAATTTCCATATAAAAAGCTCAACCTTTTAATCAACTTTTAATCTTTCTACAAATTTTAAATTTCTCTACAACAAATACTAAATTTAAATCAATTAGTTTACATTACAATAAAATAACATGCTATGTATTAATTATACTTTCTCATTAACTTGTGAGTTTCAAAATATTAAACCAGGTGCTTATTTAGAGTTGCACTTATTTAGAAAAACAAAAATAAAGAAAAACCTTTATTGTGTATCTACTTGTCATGGCATGAAGATGTTATATTCCAAAAATTACAAAAATTGATCAAGTATTTTTTTTTTTATTATTATTTAAGAAAATCAATTTAAAAAATTTTTAATGATTAAGTATTTTTAGCAGGCATTTATAAGCAGTTTTCTGGAGAGGCTGTTGTTGGGATCAATTTTGAATTTAATCAAATATGGTGACTGGTTTCTATCACATTGAGCAAGTAATAAAATTTGATTTTCTTAAAAAAAATAAATAAATACTCAATCAAATTATGAGATTTTTGGAATATGCCGTCTTCATTTCATGACGGTTACCTACATTGAATTTTCTTTACTTAAAATTTTCATTATAAGTCTAAACAAACACCTTAAACCATCATATAAAAAATTGAATTATTCAACCTATTTAGGTTTTCGTGTGTGTGTGTGTGTGTGTGTGTGTGTAAAAAGATTCATAATTTTTAAGGTAATGAAAGGAAAGCAAATTATTTTATCAAATAATAATTATAACATGAAGAAAATTGCAAGATGTAAATCCAATCCAGATGATTTCACACTCACTATCAGCATTTTTTTTCTATATTCTCTTCACCAAGAGGATCAATACTGTCTGGCTATCCTTATGCTAAGTCTCCAGTGATTACAATTGTATGGATCAACCATGTCCATTTGCTATTGTTTACAGTCTTGTTTGATGGTTTCTTTCCATGTTTTCTTAAGGTGCTTTCTTTTTGCTGTACAGTCTTAAGTGTCTGCAAATGCTGATAAACCCCTTCTTTTAACATGCCTGATTGTTGGTTAGTTGTTTTTGTTTTACGGCATATCAACCCTTTTCAGGTTATTTAATGTCGAATCCAGTTATTTGGAAGAAAAAATTTTTCAATAGAATATTCGTTTTTTTTTTCAAGTCGGTTTTTATTTAACCCATAATTGGGACCCTAACAGGTACTACCATTCCTGGTCAGAGTGGTCCTGGGAGCAATGGCAAATAAAGGGTGGCTCAACACGCCCCAAAGCCCGCAAACTGGGGCCTCACCATCAGATATAGTTTAAGGTCATATTCAGGACCTAACATGCCTGAACCAGTAAAGATGGTTCGTCCTTATTACAAGCATCTTTACTGACTCGAGCATGTTTAAAAAAGACTTCTTTATCCCAAAAATCAACATCTCAAAGCATGCACACCCAATCCAATAGATATAATAAACTAGCTGTACTTACCTAACATTAATAGAGATGCAATAAAGTTATTTTCATTTTTATTTGTTTGCATACCAGGTAGACAACTCCCATTATATTCTTCAATGTAAAATACAAGTTGTTCCCTTTGCTGATAATTTTAAGTGATTATTTAAAAATGTTTAATATTAACAGTTATCTGGGTTGGATGAAGTAATTTTTTGAATAAATTGTAGTGAAATACATTATTTTATTGTACATGGTACAAAAATAATAAATGAAAATTGACTTCTAAGGAGCCAAATTTAATTTATCAGCTTTTTTGAAAATCCAACCAAATAAATTAGTTGCAAAATTTCTAGCAAAGAAATGGTAAATAAAATATCACCTTCATAGCGGAGGTAATGAGTAACCTTGTTTAAAAACATGTTTAAGTCTCAAAATGATAGTTGAATTTGAAACCAAATTGAATTTTGTGTATATATATATATATAATAACAGGCCACACGACATTGCCCGGTCGTAAAATACGCTTAAATATGATATTTCGATTACTTCAGATTTTGTATTTATTATTATATTTTCATGGAAAGTGTTCGACTGAGCTTGAGTCTATGGTCCCCTCCCTCGCCAAACTTTCAGAAGAAACACTTGTCTAGTTGAAAACACTATCAATAATTCCCCCCACTCATTATCTGTGCCTAAACCTAAACGTAGATTCCATGAACAAAGCTTCTTTCTTAGAATTGCATGCCTGTGGAATTGTCTTCAGTTTTCCTGCTTTCCAGCTGACTACAATATGGTTGTCTTCAAGTCCAACGTAAACAAGTTCTTGATGAGCTGTCCCACTTGTTAATAAATTTATCGAATTTCCATAACTAACGATTACTATATTGTCCAATTTCTACTGTCCCCTCTTTAACCCTTATTTTCGAGTGGCCTCTTGGCCTTGATAAGTGGTGATGCCTATGTAAAAAAAAAAAAATTATATTGGACCCAATATATAGTAATGATTTAAAAAGTTTTAAAAAAATGCATCACCACTGAAAATCGAAACCAAAACATTTAGTTTATGCTTTACTTTTTCCTTTGACGTTAATGCCTGAGCTATGAAGACATGTTTGCTGCAAGGCTAAAAATTAAAACATGAACCAATAGCTATTACATTACATATGCATATTCGTAATGTCATCGCTCAACCTTCACCTAGCAAATTCCATTTCCTTGATTTTCATTTTTGCACTTATTTTCTTCGGTTAAAACCCAGATATAAAGTTAAGCATGGGTCCGAATATCCTATATATTAAGTTTCATAACTGTAGACCAAAAACTGACAGAGGAGTTTGGTAGGCAAAATTAAAAAAAAAAAATATATACACATACATAAATATATACAGAAAGAAGTTTGTGTCTATTACGCAAGTATAAATTATGTAGATTATCTGCATGAATATAATTACATGTTACAATTAACTAAAGATAATCGTGTAATAAAAAAATTGAAAATACTAAAAGGGAATTAATTAAAATGAATGTTTAAAAAATATACAAATTAGCTAGATCTTTTGCGGATGGATGCAATTCCACAACCCATACATAAAAGTTGTATTTTCTTCTTAAATAAATAATAAAAAAAAAGGTTTTTAATATGAATATCAATACAAAAATTAAAAATTTATAGTAGTATAGATATAGAAAAGGGCAACATTTCTTTTAGCTACTCAAATTTTTATTTAAAAATTCTTTTTTCATTTATTTTTTGTAAAGAAAATCTTTTTATAGTACCTTTTACTAGTAAAAAAGTAGATGAAATTTGCATAAAAAAAACTCTTAGATATACTTACATATCAGGCAAAAGTAAGTATTCCCACCAAAAATTAGGGAAAATTATTGAGTAGAAACTTAATTAAAAACTAAAAATGAATTTTATTTTGCATGAGTAATCCACTTTAAAAAAAAAATGACTAAATCATCTCCAGTTTTTAGATAACTCTTCAAAATTACTTAATACGATAAAACTGCAATTTACAATAATTTTAATTTTTGCATCTATGTGTTTATCTATACAAGCACCATTTATTATGTTTTACTTGAATTTTTTTTTTAATTTTACAATATAAAAATGATTACAAAAATAAAATCTAATTTATAATTTACTAGCAGTACCATGTGGAAATTCCATGATATTTTCTACATCAATCTGCATAATTTACCCTTAATAGTAGGATTTCTTTTAAAATGAGCATCTGCCAGTGCAATACTATTAAGAAATACCATTCTCCTTCCATAAAAACAATGGTAATCCTCAACTAAATCGTCATTAAATAAAATGAACATGTCTCTTCGTTTAAAATTGTAGAAATTTAATTCTTTTAAAACAAATATTCTGTCTTCTTTTTGAAAATATTCTTCAAGTCAATAAAAGGATTGTTAATTTTTTAAATGTATTTATTCAAATTTGCTTTACAAAGTGGAATGACATACTTTGATTTTAGAACAATGCATTTTAAAATATTAAGATTGATGAGAAAGTTCTTGCGGGATTTATAATTTTGATTTCATATTATGTATTTTCAAATAAGTTTTCATTATAATACTTTTACCTTATATATATAAATTTAAAGAGCGTTTTTCACTCTATCTAATCGTGTAAATTACAATCGTTTTAAAACAATTATGCCCTCTTTCCAGAATGCTGAATACAAGTTGAGAAAAAAGATAAATTTGCACAATTTTCTTATTTCAATTCAAGCTGGACTGAAATGCTGTTGCAACACCTTGCGATATCAATGAAGCATTTGGCCCAGAAACTACTACTGAATGCACAGCAGAATAGTTGTTTTAAAATAATTTTGACGGCGACGAATCTTGATGATGACGAGCATAGTGATCGGCCATCGTATGTTAACAATGATCAATTAAGAGCCTCGTCAAAGCTAATCCATGCACAACTGTTAGACAACTTGTTTCTGAATTAGATGTAACATATACGATGATTTCTAACCACTTGAGAGATTGAAAATCCAAAAAAACTTGATAAATGGGTGCCTCACGAATTGAATGACAACCAAAAGAAACAGCGTTATGAAGGGTCATCTTTCCTTCTTTTACACAACAAGAATGACCTTTTTCTTGCTTCCTGAAGCCAGAACTGCACCAAAAAAAGATCATGTTGACTGTTTGGTGGTTTACAACTAATCTCATCCATTACAGTTATTTGAATGCAGTCGAAACCATTACAGCAGAGAAGCATTGTCAACACATAGATGAAATGCATGAGAAACTTTGACAACACCCAGCATTAGTCAACAGAAAAGGCCAAATTCTTCGACCACACGTTGCTAAACCAACTCTGCAGAAGTTGAACGAATTGGGCTACAAACCTGCCTCATTCGCCATACTCTCCAGACCTCTCGCCTATAACTACCACTTTTTTAAGCTCTTGACAATTTTCTATGTGAAAAATGTTTCAAAAACCTAAGCGATATCAAAAATGTGTTTAGCGACTTCAATGTCACCAGAACACAAGATTTTTATAGCATTACAAGTTGATTTTTTCTTTTTAAATAATTGTTATTTTATCAACTTGCATGAAAAGAGCTATGTAAAAGATGCTTAAACCCGTTTGAATTATGCAAATACCATCAGTAGTTCAAAAGTTAGGCTTTTCCGTGGACATTTTTCCTGAGAAAAAGTGGGCTAAATTATGGACCTCAATATTTCAAGAAATTCGGTAATTTTGCCACCATTTAGTTATTTTTCAAGCCATTCTCATGAAACTTGCGTTCTTCTTATGCAGTCAAATTTGATGTATCTATTTACCATAAGCCATGAATTATAAATTCAGATGTACAAGTTTCAATTTTTTTTACACTGGCACATGGTATCATACAGTGGGTGTCTATTCATGAACAAAACTAAGTATTATAGTGGTATTTAAATATAGCTTTATTGAGAATAGGCATTTTTCTGCCTCCTCACCAAAGGAGAACTTAATCTGGGTGTAGCCATTGAATGTCTAAAGAGCATTCATGGCCGGTATTTACTACTCCCCTCAAAGAAAAAAAAAATTGAGTAGATATGAATTAATCTCAGAAATAAATTGAAGAAAATTTTTCATATAGATTTTGGATTTCTGTAAAAGACGGAAATTTTCATAGTCGACCAGAACTTGTGCATTTTGGGACCAGTCTAATTTTCAATTTTGTAAATCCTGTCTATCTGGCCCAAAATATACCCCTATTTTCTGAGATGCAACCATAAATCGTACTCTACGTGAATCCTTGATGTAGCATTCAGAGTACTAGGAATCTTGATAAGCAACAACTATATATTTACCAGTTGATGGTAATTTTTGTAATTTCTATTTTGTTGCTTTACTGAAAATTCAACTATGTAAACAAAGAAATAAAACGGTAATTTTTGACCTTGTTTCCACCTTAACATTTAAAATGATTACTTTTTTACGTTTTAGGGTATGCTGAAAACATATCGCATTTACATTTTCTGCAAATAAGTAGTTTTCCGGATATTAAGCAATATCATTTCTTATGTTATCGCTGGTGGCCATTTTGGTATGTGTGAGCGCACAAATCGAACCCCAAGAAACTATGCGCAAACACATGTACCAAGATGGCCACCAGCAATAACATAAGAAATGACATTGCTAAATATCTGTAAAGTTACTTATTTGCGGAAAAATTAAATGCAATATTCGCTTTCAGCATACGTGAAAACCTTAAACGATAGTCATTTTAAAGAAAAATGTTAAGGTAGAAACAAAGTAAAAATTTACAAAATGCATCACAATAAAATTCTTTATCAAACCGCCTAATTATTATTATTTAGATATCTTCAGTTAAAAAAAACAAAACGGATCTGAGATTCCAAAAAATGGTCTTGACAATGAGTTAAAAATAAATTCAAGTTTCACGATTTATTTTATTTAATTGTTAGGTGAAAGTACAGAATAGTTAAGACACCCTTCTTTCCCCATGTTTAGAATGGGTTTCTAAATAATAACATTATTTCAGTATGGTAGCATAAGTGCACAAGTACCTTTTGTTATATTTTTTTTGTTTTTTTTTGTTTTTGTTTTTTACCACTAAAAATGAACGCATGTACTTAGTACATTTTGTTGTTTTTTTAACGCTTTTAGTACATGTGTATTAAAAGCGTTAAAAACAACAAAATAGTATTGTTTGGAAATCAAATTTGAAAAACTTCATAATTTTTTTAAATTGACAAACCCAGAATAAAAAATGAAACTTTTTTTCTGCTTTCAACATGAAAGCAGAAAAAACAGTTTTCTTTTTTTAAGAGAATACAAACTCGTTAATACACCGACAGTGATATGGTTAGCGCATAGCTAACCATCGCTGTCATCGTTTCCCTTTAAGCGATTTGAATTTCTATAAAAGTATACATTTTAAAGAAATTTCCGCACAATTGATAATTATCAAATATTTACATATTATACATGAAAATAATTCTGAAACTATTATCTATATAAAAATATACCGATTTATCTTATCAATTTTAAAATATTCTTCGTCAACTTTGCTCGGTCATAACTTTGCTTCCTGTGGTCATAAAAATAAAAATCAAACACCAGTAGAGATGGACTTCTTTGTTCATATAGCCTGTAAAATTTCAGCCATATCCAATCAAATTTAACCCCATGCATATGTATATGTATCCAAACGTAACATAAAATGTAAACATTGAAAAAAACTTTCCCTTTTTGCTGTCGTAATGTTTTTACTGTTTTTTCATTTTTAACTTGGAGCATGAAAATATTGAACACATAAAAGAAAAATAAATTATCATTGGAATGCCTATTCTATTCTCTTTTCATCAATGTAATTCTTTTAAAAATTGATCAACAAGTAAAAAAGATATTACTTGTTGAAGCACATTAGATATGTAATATCGCCGATGTCCATGAAAATACAGCATATGCTTGTAATGCTAATTTTTACGTTACTGGCATAAATGCTCTTATTTTACGTTAGCAAAAGTGTATTGATTCTGATGGTGCTTATTTCGATCAATTTCTTTTGGAACCTAGAGACGTACATCTGAATTTAAAAGTTAAAAACCGCAGGAACTTTCTTGTCAACCTGATAGATAAACTCAAAATTGTTTATGGTAGCGCCATCAGATGTATTACCATCTTTGCTGATCGGATGATCTCATCTTTTAAAGAGTTAAGGTATGTATAAATAATCCTTAGCGTATTATTATATAGATTTTTATATGAAAAAATTCATAGGTATTAAATAAAAAGTAAAAGATTGTGTATATATAAAAAAAAGCCCAAAAAACTTACTAATGCTTCAGTAAGTAAATCTGGTCGATGATCTGTAGAGAATTTCATGGTGTCTGTTTTTCGGTTACCCTTCCGCATCGTAATGAGGAATTCGTTATTTGTGGGTGCCTTAATATTAGGCACAATGCTAATAAATTCTCCATATGGCCACTATAGAAAAAGAAAAAGTAGATAATGGTAAAACTCACGCTAAAAATATAAAACTTTTTAAAACGTATAATAATAAATATAAAAAGTATAATAAAAATAAGTACACCACAAATGGAAGTATAATGAAAAAAAATACATAACTAAAAAAAGAAATATATAACAGAAAAAGAAATAAATAACAAAAAACAAAAAGAAATAACAAAAAAAGGGGGGTACAGAAAAGGGGGAAAACAAAAACCTAGAATTAAAAGTAATATTTTTTATCTTCTTCAGTTTAACAGAGTAGGTTATGATCCAGTATAGCAGAAAGTGACTAGGAGTTGAAAGAGTGAAAGTGTATTATAATGAAATCAATATTTTTAATTTAAATTTAAAAATACTCAATTTAGTAAAGTTACATCAAGAAATGAAGGAAATGTAATTTCTACATTTATAACAACTAAATTTTGTTTTTACCTGGTTTGTGATCTCCAGTGTAGTAGGATTGTATGTGGTAATGCCATGAGTGCCAACAGAAAAGATCCGTTTATACCTACAAAAACAGAAGTGAAGACTGAAAACATCTTTTAAAATGTTATAGTTTGATAAATACAACCAAGTAGATATTCACTGAGAATGTAACAATCGATTGGTCATTAGTGATGGACAGATTCGCAGGGGGTCAGGTTTCGCATCTGTACAGAAGGATATGATCCTTGCAAGTAGCTGGCATTCAAAGGCTGGAAGTCTTTGTTCAGTGGTGTTCAAAGCATTCTCGGGATTCGTATTTTACTACATTCCAAATGCTACAATGCAGGCATGATGTAAGTTTCCTAGACTTGAGGAAGAACTTATAAGAATGCTCTGATGGTTTGGGCACACCCTTTGTCATCTACCATCTGTCTCGATTCACAAAGCAATAGGACCAAGACCACTACCAGAATGGCATAAGACGTGTGGTGGTCAACTGAGGACATGCCTTGACTCATTATCTGGCGAATTCACTTGGAGCTGGCTCAACCCACCCTAGGTGAATGCCATCACAAGTATGGACCAATTTTACTGCAGATCTTTTGTTTTATATCATCAAACTATCATAAATAGTGGTTTTCACCTGAGAAGAAGAGAAAATGGTTATCACAGCTTTGTAAACAACTACAACTGCTCACAAAGTAAACAATACCTGATCCACCAGAAATGCAAGGAAAATAAAAATGGGTGGTTGTCTAAAATTTTCCCTATATTCAAAACAAAAATACGGAAAAATCTTTACGATGTTCCTCTCTGTGACAGAATGAAAAGATCATATTCCAAAAATCACAAATTGATCATGTAGCTTTATTTTTATAAAGAAAATCATTTTTAAACAATTTCAAGTGATTAATGAGAAACTGTAGGCATTACAAGGCTGATGTTGCAACATTGAATTATTGCTGACTTATCAGTCTTTGTTTCTCCAAGATGGCGACGCGAAGCAATCTCTTTTTGCTTAATTAAAAGATAGAACTATAAGATTAATTTACATGAAATTTTCAATATAAAATTTTCACTCCATCATGGGTATGTACATCAGCATTTTTTTATTTATTTATTTATTTTTTTTAATTTTTGGGAATTCAGGACAAGAACCGAAAAATGCCTCCTCAAATGTTATGTCATGCTACACACCAAATAAACATTGCAAACTAAATGACATAACTATAAAAAAAAAATTGAATCGACTATAGACTGTTCATTATCAGCCACCAATGAAATTTGTTCTAGTGATCCCAGTTCCTGTCTAAATATATCTGGTTAGTTCAAAGAACATAACTTGATGCAATATGTGTAAAGTAGATTGCTCAAAATCAATGTTTATCACATACATAGATCGAATTGAGAGTTGCACAACAGAGAAAAAATAAGAATTAAAATTTTAAAAATTAACAAAAGATAATTCATAATATCTTATTTTAGGATCAGGAAAAGAAAAGAAAATTCCCAACATGAAAAAAATTGATGAGATTGTTTTTTGTTTTTTTGTTTTTGTTTTATGGAATATCAACCTTTTTCAGATTATTTAATGCCGAATCCAGTGATTTTGAAGAATCATTTTTAAATAGAGTATGTTTGTTTTTTGTTTTTTTTATGTTTTTTGTGTTGGCTTCTATTTAACCCATAGTTGGGACCCTAACAGGTACTACCACTCCGGGTCAGAGTGGACTTGGGATCAATGGCAATTAAAGGGTGGCTCCACACTCCCTAAAGCCCGCAAGCTGGGGCCTCACCATCGAATATAGTTTAAGGTCATATCTAGGACCGTTGTATGAAAGGTTCTTTTTAGAATTTTTTATAAAGACCAATTTTTTTAAGATATGAGAGTATGGTGATTTAAATATATTCTGTTTTCCATATGATTAGGGTCAGGATGGAATTTCCTTGTTTTAAATCTTTTGATATATTTTCAGTTCTTTTAGGAATTTAAAGATATTTTCTGCATCGTTGTATTTGAATAGGTTTTTCATATTATTAAGCGTTGAAGAGGAGGTTCGTTCTTAGGTTAGTTAGTGCTTTGCATTCTATAAGGATGTGTATAACTGTAAGAGGTGTTTGGCATGTGTTGCATTTTGGTTGTAGTTCTTTTATCAGAATAAAGGAGTGTGTGAGGTTGGTGTGTCCTATACGAAGACCGGATAGGACAACTTGTTCCTTCCTGGATTTTGTAAGGGTGGGGGTGTATTCGTTTACTTTGGTTTTTATTTGAAATAGTTTATTGTAGGTGTTTGGATTCCATTCCTGTTGCCATTTATTTTGAAGAAACTCATTTATTTAGGCTTCAGGTCTGTGAAAGGTTTTTTTATATTATCTGGGGTTAGTTTTTTTTATATTATCTGGGGTTAGTTTGAGGGCAGATTTTGCTGCTCTATCAGCTTTTTCATTACCTTTTTCACCTATGTGGCCAGGGGTCCAACATAAGAGAATTTCTTTATTGTTGGCCATAGTGTTTAGATTACATAGGAGTTTTACTATAAGGGGGTTTTCCAATCTTTTATTTTTCAGTGATTCTAGAACTGATCGTGAGTCCGATAGTATAATAAATTTTTGGTAACTGCTGTTGTGGATGATTTCAAGAGCTAGATTTATGGCGTAAGCTTCAGCTGAAAATATTGAACTTTCTGATGGTAGTGCTTTCTTTAGGGCTTTTATGTTTGATACCGCTGCGCAGGCTGTTCTTTCTTTGTCTTTAGATCCGTCAATGTATATAAGGTGATGTTTTGGGTATTTTTTTAGAATGTTATAAATTTCCTCTTGATATATGCTTGGGTGTGTTTTTGCTTTTTGAAGTTCTTTTAGGCTAAGGTTTATGTTTGAAGTTTTTATTTTCCATGGAAGGATGTTTGGAATTAGTTGTGTATGTTAGTAGTGATGATTTCGGTTTCTTTGAGTACAGAGTCCATTCTTAGCCCAAATGGTTTTGTTGTTTTTCATTACTTTTGAATAAGTATTTGGATTTAGGATTGAAGATGTTTTCTTAAGCTGGGTTTGATGGAGTGGATTTGATTTTTAGATAATATTGGCAAGCTAGTTTTTCAGTTCGAATTTGAGGTGGATATTCGTTTGCCTCTACAAATAAGCTCTCTACGGGTGATGTTCTGAAAGCTCCTAGTATCAGTCTTATGCTTCCGTGGTGGATTGGGTCTAATTTTTTTAAAGCAAAAAGTTAAGAGATGGAAACTCTCACTTCAAATCTACTGCTGCCTTGCAGTTTTCCTTAAAAGGCTATGGAACCCCATCCAGAAAGAAAAGGCATAGTAGCGGGCACGATAGGGCGACTGCTTACCTCGCTGAGATTACTTTCGGTCAGAAGCTACAACCTCCTCTGCTGCCAGTCGTCGCAGGTTCGCTCCACTGGACATGAGCATTGGAGGTTCAGAGCGTGTCTATCTGATGCGCAACAGATACTGCACCTAAACTGCGCAAGCAAGTTTGGAGCCAAGGTGGGAAGTCCTGTGGTGATGGAATGAGACTACACCAACACCGAGGGATAAAGCACTGAGGCCCTCAACTAGTCATCGTCAAGACTAACGGACTGCTTTATGATGATCATGATATATATATATATATATATGGACTGTCCAATTGACTTCAACACAGATAATTTGTTTATAGTGGTGATGGCTTTGTGTAGAACCATCCACACTTTTTGGAACAACTTATATCTCAGTCAGTGCAATTATACATATAAGTTAAAAGAAAAATGCAACACAAACTTAATTTGATTTCATAAGAGCTTTATCAAACAAGAGCTAAACAAAAATTTAAAAAAAAAGACTTCTTTCAGAGTTACACATTTCTATTAGTTATGTGTTGATCTTCCTAGTTTTGGCTTACTAAGATGTCTAGGTGCACAGCTTTTCTTAGAGGAAATAACCAGCGCAAGTTTTCTGCTTCACCTTCCCTATTTTTCTCCTTTTGTCTTTTTAACCTCTTTTCCTCTCCTTTTTCTCACCCTGCCTACAACTCCTCCATCTTTTGCCTTCTCTTTCTCTCCAGCTCTAAATTATCCTTTGTTTCTTTCTTTCTCCACCATTTTTTTAATAAATATAAAATCGGTTGTAACTTTGTTCAGTTATTCCAGTTGAGCACTAAACCTCAACTAGCTCTTCTCATTTGATAAATCTTTTTGGTTGAAATAAATTTATAAGATTAAGCTGTTAGTAATGTATTTTTCTTTTAACTTTTATATATGTTCTCCTACGCATTCAGCTCTCCCGCTTAAGAGGAATTTAATTCTCCCCTACTGCACCACTCTGACCTGCAAAAAGTGTCTAGGCAGCCCTGTCGGCATTCCCCGATAAAGGTGCTTCAGATGATTCACAATAAACTAACCTCTTCTCAAAGAGAGAAGGCAAAGCTTGGGAGGATGGACCTCTTAGAACTGCACAGAACCAGCATTACACTGCAATCAACAGGAACGAGGTTATTACAGGAATGGTCTTATCTCTGTTGATTTTGCGGGTCGATGGTTAAATATCCCTACAGAAATTGCTCTATCTTTTAAAAATTATTATATACAGTGCATCACAAAAGTGAGTACACCCCCTCACATTTCTTCAAATATTTAAGTATATCTCTTCATGAGACAACACTGAAAAAATGATTTTTTGACACAATGAAAAGTCTGTCTGCAGAGTTGATTTATTTCCCCCTTCAAAATAATTCAAAATATAGCCATTAAAAGCTAAATCCCTGGCAACTAAAGGGAGTACACTCCTAAGAAACTACACCTCTAAAAAGTGAGTACTATCCTAAAAAAACTTCACTCCTAAATATCTAAATTGAGTACTGCCTTTTTCCCCTCCAAAATACTATGTGACTCATTAGTTTAACTATGCCATGTGTTCATAGGGAACAGTTGCATTCAAATTTATAGTGCAGCTCTCACACAGTCTCTTACCAGTCATTGAATTCCAACATAGCACCACATGGCAAAGAACTCTGAGGATTTTAAAAAATGTATTATTGTGCTACATAAAGATGGCCAAGGCTACAAGAAGATTGCTAACACTTTGAAACTGAACTGCAGCACAGTGGCTAATATCGTCCAGCATTTTAAAAGAGCAAGGTCCACTCAGAACAGGCCCAGGATAGGTCGTCCAGAGAAGCTGAGCGCACGTGCTGAGCATCACATGCAAATGCTTTCTTTGAAAAATCTCTGCAGCAGTGCTGTTAGCATTGCTGCAGAGATAAAAGAGGTTGGGGCTCAGCCTGTTAGTGTTCATACCCTACACCGCACACTACATCAAATTGGTGTGCATGGCTATCACCTTAGGAGGAAGCCTCTTCTCAAGGCAATACACAAGAAAGCTCACAAACAGTTGATGGAGACTAAATTTAATTTGGTTGGTTTCTGATGGCGTTACTCATGTCTAGCGGCGACCAGGTGAGGAGTACAAAGATAAGTGTATCGTGCCTACAGTCAAGCATGGTGGTGGGAATGCCATGGTCTGGGACTGCATAAGTGATGCAGGTATTGAAGAGTTACATTTCATTGACGGAAACATGAACTCCAACATTTACTATCAAATACTGCCGCAGAGCATGATCCCCTCCCTCCAGAAACTGGGTCACAGAGCAGTGTTCCAGAATGACGACACAAAACACACATCCAAGACACCCACTGCTCTACTGAAGAGGCTGAGTGTAAAGGTGATGGACTGGCCAAGCATGACTCCAGACTTGAACTCAATAAAACATTTTTGGGGCATCATCAAGCGGTGGAGGTGCGCAAAGTCTCAAATATCTGCCAGTTCCGCGACGTTGTAATTGAAGAGTGGAAGAGCATTCCAGTGGCTACATGTGAAACTCTAGCAAACTCCATGCCCAGGAGAGTAAAGACAGTTTTGGATAATGATGGTGGCCAGACAAAATATTGAGAGTTGACATGTTGTATGTTAATATTGACAACTTTTTGTAAGGAGTGTACTCAATTTGTTGCAGGGAATGGCTATATTTTGATGGAAAATAAATTAGCTGTTATATATGCTGCAGACAGATTACTTTTCATTGTGTCAAACAATCATTTTTTTTCAGAGTTGTCCCATGAAGAGATATACTTAAATATTTGAAGATATGTGAGGAGTGTACTTACTTTGGTGATTGATTGAGATTATATATATATATATATATATATATATATATATACACACACATACACACACACACAGCATAATCACGTTGACACACCAGTTCCCATTAGATCATCAAAGTTAAGCAACGTTGAGCCTGGTCAGTACTAAAATATGTGTTCCAGGTGCTGTATGTGCTCTCTGCTGATTTTGGCATTGTTTCCAGTTGTCCTAGACTTCTCCTTGCCACTGGACTCAAGCAGAGCCGATTCAGGGGGTATGGTTAGGATTGTGCAATCCTTGCCTCATAATTACACACACACACAGCCATCCTTACAGGGGGTATCCAATGTCTTTCAAGATTGAATGGAGGCATTTTATATTTTAGATAACACACACACACACACACACACACACACACACACACACACACACACACACACACAGTGTGTAGCAAAAGTATTTGGTACATTGTTTTTTTTGTATTTCTTAAAAATATCAAGTTAATTTGAATTAAATTTATACTCAATCTTTGAACAGATATTATCTATTTAAAAATAAAACGAAAATAAAAATATACTTAGTTGACAAATATTTATCAACAAAAAATCAAATTATTCATATACAAAAGTATTTAGCACACCGTCAATTTTCATTCTTAAGCAGTCATTTCATCTTTCTACAATACTTTCTACAATATTTCAACCAATCAAAAATTTCATTCTTAAGCAGTCATTTAATCTTGCTACAATATTTCACCCAATCAGAAGGTATCCCAGAGTTTGGGCTCCTTATAGGTCAGTTGATAAGAGCTCTCAAACATTGCACAGGTTGCCCCTTTCATTACTGTTTTAAAATGGTTAAAACAAAGGAATTGACTAATGATATTTGCCAGGAAATCATAGCAAGGTATAAAGATAGAAAGGGATACAGGAAAATAGCTTCAGAACTAAATTTGGTGGTGTGTACAGTTAGGACTGTCATGAGAAATTGGAAAACAACAAGTGGTAATACTAAAAATTACTCAAGAAATGGTCGGACATGTAAATTAAATGATGTTGCATTGCTCATAACGTGAAGAAAGAACCATTTCTGACTCATTCAGAAATTCAGAAGGATTTGCAGAAAGCAAGTATTGAAGTAAGCAAGGACACAATCAAGAGATCATTGAATCGTACAGGCCTGTATCACCGAGAAAGACTCCATTGCTGAGTCGAAGACACGTGAAAGATCGTTTGAAATCCGTTTATAAATATTAATGTGAATCGAATGACTTCTAGAACAAAGTTATTTTGTCAGATGAAACTAAAATTGAGCTTTTCGGAAAAAACATGCGCACATGTGTATGGGGAAAAAAGTTCACAGAATTTAAATCATCTAATACCATTCCCACTGTAAAATTTGGAGGTGGAAGTGTAATGATTTGAGGCTGCTTTTCTGCAAATACAGTTTGAGGAATTTTAAACATAGAAGGGAAAATGAATGCAGCAAATTATACAAAAACTTTGTCAACGCATCTGTTCAAGAGTTCAACGCAGATTTAGGATTGGGCTTTGATTTTTATCTTCTAGCAAGACAATGATCCCAAGCAGAAGGCTAAAATAATTATGAAATGGTTTAAGGATAAGGGGATTAGTGTTCTAAAGTGACCTAGCCAGTCAACCAACCTAAATCTCATCGAAAATCTGTGGAAAACTTAAGTTAAAAGTGCATGCAAGAGATCCCAAGAATATCAAGGAAATGAAGAAAGTTTGCGAAGAAGAATGGCTGAAACTATTAGCAAATGATTGCAAATAACTAGTAAGCAGTTATGGAAAGCGTCCGCAGGCTGTAAGGAAAAACAGAGGATATACAACTAAATATTAATAAATGTGTTAAATACTTTTGCATATGGATAATTTAATTTTTCATTAATAAATATTTGTCAACTAAATATATATTAATTTCCCTTTTATTTTTAGATAGATAATATCTCTTCGGAGATAGAATCTAAATTTCATTCAAATAAACTTTATACTTTTTGAGAAATATGAAAAAAAAAACAATGTCCCAAATACTTTTGCTACCCACTGTATATACCCACACACACACTAAGTATTTAAATACTTACTTGCCCTTCCAGGAATGCTTTGTAATAAAGTAACAGGCAATATCTGTATTTTCTTTCACTGAATCCATACTGTCCTATAACAAAAAAAAAATATAGGTGTTAAAAAATTATGAGGTATTTTGGAAATCTATTCCAAAATAAAAAAAAAACAAAAAAAACTATTGCATTTGAATTTTTACATTAACATAACTATTTACAGAGGAACAAGTATGATGCAATCTTCATATAATAAATAAGAGCTCAATGTAACATTTGTTTTTCTTTTGGCAAGCAGTATAACTAGGATCATTGATACATGAAATTAAACTTCAATATGATACCATAAAAACCAATCATAAGAGAATGAATGGCTTCCTTAAAAAGAAAACATACGAGAAAACCAAGGTATAACAGAATGACTGAATGATACATAAAGTAAAAGTAAAAATTAAAAAAAATTATTTAAATAAACCTTTTAATTAATTCTAAAAAAAGGAAATAGCAGGTAAAGGGGAAAAAGAAATACAAGTATATCGTAACATATAAATGAAAATTTATACGAAACTGAGAAATGAATAGCTCGACATAAATAGAGACTAAAATCTGAAAGGTGTAGTTTACGAGTTGAGGAGTAAACCAATAAATAAATAAATCAGAGAAGAAAAAATAATTAGTCTGCTTCAATAGAGTACACGGTACCAGGGGCCAGTCCGCTCAGAGGCAGTGCACGGTACCAGGGGCCAGTCCGCTCAGAGGCAGTGCACGGTACCAGGGAACAGTCCGCTCAGAGGCAGTGCACGGTACCAGGGGCCAGTCCGCTCAGAGGCAGTGCACGGTACCAGGGGCCAGTCCGCTCAGAGGCAGTGCACGGTACCAGGGGTCAGTCCGCTCAGAGGCAGTGCACGGTACCAGGGGCCAGTCCGCTCAGAGGCAGTGCACGGTACCAGGGGCCAGTCCGCTCAGAGGCAGTGCACGGTACCAGGGGCCAGTCCGCTCAGAGGCAGTGCACGGTACCAGGGGCCAGTCCGCTCAGAGGCAGTGCACGGTACCAGGGGCCAGTCCGCTCAGAGGCAGTGCACGGTACCAGGGGCCAGTCCGCTCAGAGGCAGTGCACGGTACCAGGGGCCAGTCCGCTCAGAGGCAGTGCACGGTACCAGGGGCCAGTCCGCTCAGAGGCAGTGCGCGGTACCAGGGGCCAGTCCGCTCAGAGGCAGCGCGCGGTACCAGGGAGTCCGCTCTGATGTAATGCATGAAGTCTGCTCCAATGCAGTGCATGGTACCAGGCAGTTTACTCGGAAGCATAGTATCAGGTGATCCAGTTTGATGTAATGCACGATACCAGGAGGTTATTTTTAATAAGAGATATATAAAAATAAAGAAACGGATAATTAATATTACCATTCTTACAAAGCTGTAAATAACACTCTATAAGTTGCATATCGCAGAGGTTTCAACCAAACAAAGTGTAGAAAAGAAAATAAGAAATATGAAAGTGAAACAAACAGTGACAACTAGGTCAAAATCTGGTTAGGAAACAGGATGGGGAGATTAACCTGTTGAATGAGTCGCATGAAAGAAAATAGAGAAGGAGGAGCAAAAATATTAGGCTAGGCAAAATCGATATCACTTTTTTAAGGTTATAGTATCTCACTTTTATATAGATTTCGTTGAACACAATAATTTACAGTGTATCCTTTTTAAAAACAAAATATCTGCACTAGTGACAACTCTATTAAAAAATGTTTATTGTGATTTCTTTCTTTAACCAGACAGCAGAATTCTATGTTCTGACTTTAAAACATATCTGAATAGGTGATGGGAGAGTGTCTTCAAGCAAACTGAATCAATTTCTCTGACTCATTCAATGATGATGTCTATTTCACATTATATCAATTCTTTTAGAATATTTAATGCCAAAACAATAGGATTCCTGAAATAAAAACTCATAATGGACTAGAGATTTTATACATTTCTCAATGATATAGTGTAAATGAACGCAACAGATTTGACTGGATTTGAAATCTATTCAGCTGATTTCATAGTCTACATCAATATCCATTACACCAACGCCTTCTCCTACCCACTCAAAACTAATGTTTCAAATGTGTTTCCTTCTATCAACATTTAAAATGTTAAAATATATGCAGCTCAAAAATGATACATATGATATGATTATGTAATACAGCTTCCTATTCCAGTAACTTCTTTCTAAGAACCGCAGCTTTGAGGAATTTTCTTCCTACTGACTGTTTTTGGCTACCTATTACTTTGGTCTTTTCGTTAATCATCATTCGTTCTTGTTAGCTCCTTACATCAAGTAGCTCCACGACTTGTCTGGAGCAATTTTCATAGAAAAGAAAAAAAAACATTTGCCAATATTAGATATTCAACAAGTATAGCTACTAGTATATAATTTAGTTAATTCAGAATAACAGGCAGTTCAAATCACTGAGGGGTTAAGAGATCAACTTCATCTTAAGTTGAAAATGTACTAGAGACACATATCACTGGACTCAAAAGAAAGCAAGCAAGAAAGAAAGGGTGATAAAGACAGTTGGGAAGCATGCGAGGTGTTCAGAAGAGTAAGGACATAGGTTAAGATATAATTAATCAGTGATTTCGATATCTTTCTGTGTCACACACCACACTGATCAACAATTTGAAATAAAAATTAAGTTGAATAAATATCTTGTCTTTCCTCAGTTTTCCTCAAATGATTCTTTTTTCAAGTATGAAAGAAGCTTTATTCACAAAATATTCCCTTAGTATGGGAGGATCACGTAGAAATGCATACAGCAGGAATGATCAACAACCAAGGTATGAATAACAATTTGTGAACTTTAGTGTTTCTGTAATAATTACAGCAACTCGATTGTTACATGTATGACACAAGGTCAATAACACAACAGTAATGCAATAGAAAAGATAATTATAGAAATGTACATAGTAGGTATCCTTATTTTCTTGGATAAAAAAAAAATCAAATTTTTATGTAGAGATTTTTAGACGGGATCTGGCCTTTGAGCTAAGATCACAGTGCAGTATATGTTCTAATGCTACACTTCATTTATCCTTAGTCAATGTGGGCGAAACTCTTCTATACTAAGGCAATTTTTATTTTTACCAAATTCCAGATTGCATCTTTTTGGGGAGCTGGTTTTTCCCCCCACATAAAAATCTACCTTATGTCACATTTTGCTCTTATGAAGAAGCAAATAAATAGCAATTTTAATGCAGAATCAGCGATGTCATCATTTTGTGTGTAAATTTGATGGATGATCAAAGGCGCTAAAAATGAATAATGGAAGTAACGTTTTTTGCTATTGTTTATTGTGCTAATTATATTTATTAGAGGTCTCTGTACATTATTTGGAAAATAGACATTAAAATCACTTGAAGTTGCATAGACTACAAATAAAAAGTAAACCACAAAATATTTTTAGATTGTGGTTGAATTTGATATTTGAAAATTGCCAATAGCCATTTTTATATTATATTAAAATATATTCAAAATCCTTGAAATTTTATTTTTAAAACTTCACATCACAGAATACTGGAATTTAAATAAATCATTTAAATCTTTTAAAAATTAATTAGTTTTTAGAATTTTTTTTATAATTCAACTAATTATATTATATATTAATGAGAAAAAACGATTAAAAAAAAAACTATTGATTTTATGTCCATTTTTTTTAAGTGAAATAAGAATTGTGTGCTTATATAAAAAAAATTAATTTGAAGGGATGCAAGAAATATTGAAGGATTTTTTAAAAGGAGACTTATTAAGATAATAAAAAGCTCAACATTTAATATAGAGCTTAAGCATATGAAGGAAATTATTGACAAAACAGATATATACTGGTGCATATAAATTTATTTATCAGTTTAATAAGGAAGATACATGGATAGGAGACGGGGGGGGTATCAATAACCCATCTTCTCATATTGAACTGATAAATAAATTTATATGTATCAGCATATCTCTTTGTATTGTCAATAATTTCCTTCATAAGAAAAAAATATTTTCCAATTATTCAAACTCTTCAGCTTTATAAAATGTTGGAATTTTGCTTAATTATATTTGGTACAGGTATCGTAAAATGAAATATGGAGGTGAAGGGAGAACATCTACAAAAAAAAAAAAAATTATATATATATATATATATATATATATATATCCTCCTATGTTTAACAAAATCTTTGCAAATATAAATTAACTTAAAAATGGATAAGTATCAAAAGTTTCATGTAAATTTGACCATTAATTGTTTTTTGTTACATTTATTAAACACGTATGTTTATGCTTTCAAAATGATCACTCTGCCTTAAAACATTGTTTTAAGGCATCAATAATATAAACACTATTTTAGTCTTGCATTTTCATAATTTTTGTACATTCAAATTTTTTTTTTTTTTTTTTTTTTTTTTTTTACTGATAGTTTATTTTAACCTTCTTTCAAATGGTATAAAAGTTATGATGATGATATCGACTTATATCAAAGTTACATTGGATTACATATGGGGGAGGGGGGGGTAATTCTGTCCCACATGTTAGAGGTACCTAATATACAGAAAACTCACAATAAACAAAATAATTGTTAATATGACAATTACACGATTTTATTAATTCTTTTGAAAGCATGGTTTAAAAAAAAAAAAAAATCTCAACTTCATAGACAATAAAAAAAATTTATTTGAAAAAATTTAGTCAAAAATAATGTAATAGAGAAATATAATTTTTATTTTTGTCCCAAACATGAAATTATATCTAGGCTTGATTCTGTCAAAAAGTAATTGGAAAAACTAATAAATTATTGCATTTTTATACATTATTTTATTTTTCGGAATCGTTTGAGATGAGGTTCATAATTGGTGTATTTTCTTTTTTTCTTTTGCAGACTTATCCTCATCTTCATAATTGTTGTTTTTAGGTGGTTAATTATAATGGGATAGAAATGCTGAGCCAGGCAACTGTATCCCCAGTGAAGAAGGCCAGAGGATTAGTTGGCCGAAACGTGGTGAAACAACAACTATGAAGATGAGGATAACAGTCTGCAAAAAAAAAAAAGTTGCAATTTCTTTTCATTATTTTTTTTTTTAGATTACATTTTTCTCTAATTATCTGTAACATTAAAAAAGATAAAAATCTGTAATTTTTTTGTAAATAAATTTTTTTAAATGTGCATCTCCAATTAATCTTTTTTAAATAATGTTCATTAACATTTAATTTCTTAAATTTTAGTTATTTTTTTTTTTTTTTTTTTTTTTTAAAGAACTTAAAATAATTGTAAATAAATAGTTTAGAATTTCTCATAAAAAAAACTTTGATGTTAGTAGGAATGTTTTCACCCAAATAAGTCACATTGTCACAGAGACAGATATCTATACTCTGGATTAAATGAGAAGTTGGGCAGCAAGATGTTTGTTTACATTATATTTAAATTTCTGGATGCCGGTACAATCAGGGAAGAAGGAAACAGGTAGGGAATTCCAAAAGCTAGCAGGAAAGAAGCAATTAGAGTAAAAAGTCCCCCAATAGCAGAGAACCGCCACAGTTAATGGGTGGGATTTAGCTGACTATTGGGTTTGTCAGGTGTATTTATGTCAAGTGGTCACCAGATTAAGTTCATTGGAGCACACTCCATTGAAATACTTGTAAAACAAGCACAGGGATGCAACACTGGTGATGAGACAGGAGCTAGAGTTTGGTAGAGAGTGTGAGACTTGTGAGATTATAGACCATTTTTTTAACCCAGTTTAAGAAAGAGAGACTAGTTTATGGTTTGCCGGCCCAAATGTGACAATGCACCATACATGGACGAATGGTGGCCTTCTAGAGATATAAGTTTTCTAGCATGATAGAGGGAGCCTTTTCTTTCTTTGCAGCAGCTGTGGCATTATACATATAACTAATGCAAAAAACTGCAAATTCATTGCAAGGATTAGAAATTTTAGAACATAAAAAGTAATACAACAGCATTAGCAGTGTCAGAAATTTCGTGAAAATAGTGAATAATTCCACCCCATCTTTCCAAGCTTATAACTCCTCGAAAAATGTAATTCAAGCCCTAATTTTTTTTTTCAATTAAAGGAGTAAGGACCAAGGTTTTATTTTAAAAAAAAACAAAACAAAACAATGTGTTTTTTTTTTTTTAAAAAGGTTTTAAACTTCGGACTTTACAGGTAAATTTCTAAAAAACTGATTTTTTTTTTTTGTTTTAAATTTGAATATATTATTTATTGACCTTTTCTCTTCAATTTGTGATATATAAACCTATTAAACATAAATTAATTATTTACTTTTTAATAGACATTTCAAAATGAGAGGCGTAAATTATTCGACCCCCTATCTTTCTAAGCTTATAACTCCTCGAAAAATGTAATTCAAGCCCTAATTTTTTTTTCAATTAAAGGAGCAAGGACCAAGGTTTCATTAAAAAAAAAAAAAAAAGACAAAAAGAAAAAATGTGTTCTTATAAAATAAGGTTTTAAACTTCGGACTTTACAGGTAAATTTCTAAAAAACTGATTTTTTTTTTGTTTTAAATTTGAATATATTATTTATTGACCTTTTCTCTTCAATTTGTGATATATAAACCTATTAAACATAAATTAATTATTTACTTTTTAATAGACATTTCAAAATGGGGGGGGGGGCGTGAAAATGGGGGGGCGTGAAAATGGGGGGGCGTGAATTTAAAAAAAACGTTTGTCTAAAATATTATATTCGGTTTATTGGAAAGAACATAAAATTTCACATTGACCCTGAAAATATCGTAAAAATAGAATCAATAGAAAAATTTTGATAGATTTTTAAAATTTAAAAATATTGAGTTTAAAAATTGAAAAATATTGAGTTCGGAAAATTCATTACTGTTTTAAAAAAAAATAAAAATATTTTTATTACTTTTAAAACAACTGTAATAGTTTATTTTGGAAGTATAATCCATAAAGAAAATAAATAACCCACTTTTAACAGAGAAATTACGAGATTTTTATATTGTATTCGCAGTTTCGTGTTAGGGGTGTCAAAAATTCCTACAAAAATTCTGATACTGCTACAACAGCATATATATATAAAACTAAATATATATAAAAACTAGATAGAGTACCCGTCAATGCAGGGTTTCTTAAACTTTTCTCTTGTATGCAAGTTCTAATGAAAAAATAAAAATTAAAAAAAACTTTTTTTACTGCAAATTGAAAAAATAAAAAATAAACATGTTGCAATATTTTTCATATAAAAAGAGTATGATTAAAGAAAATTGAGCAGTTCTATTTATAGACACTGGCGATAGAAACTGATCAAATGGAGCTATGCTCTGCTAGCAATCAATCAGAAACCGGAATCACTCAAACATACTGGATATTTTAGAATTCCCACACAATTTTTCATGTCAACACAAGAAGGAATCTTGTTTTTTGTCTGCAAATTTTTTAGTTCAAGACTTATACAGATTAATTCCCCCTTTTTTTTTACGTTTCTTTTTCTGTTACTTTCCCCTCTCTGCCCTGCTCAAAGCAAGTCTGTCAACGTATTCCACAAATTCTACAATTCCATGAAAAGTTTCCAGAAAAAACACAATTTAACTTCCAATGTTGACCCCTCCAACTACCATGTCTCCTTTTCCAACACCAGGGGTCTACGTTTCAACCTTCCAGAGGCTGAAATCCAATTACAGGAGACTAAACTACACTTATTATTGCTAAGCAAAACTGGCATTGGACTGACTATTTCTCTAAAAGAGTTTGGAATTAAAGAATACTCGAACTTAACATCCAAATCTGACCCTCAAGATCGCCATGGGCATGGAATATGTGCCTACATTAAAGATGGCTTTCCATATGGTAGGGACATCTCCAGAGATCTTAAATTACCTTATATGTGCTTCCAGGTTGCACTTTCTCACACAACTTTGTTTATATTTGCCCTCTATCGCTCCCACAACAGCAGAGTTATTATCTTTAAGAGCATATCTGAGAAAATTGACCACATCCTATCTGCTCATCCTTCAGCTAACATTCACGTCTGTGTAGACTTCAATGTTAACAATGTGGAATGGTTAACCCACTCAAACAAGACAGATAATGAGGGAAGGTTCTGTCACGATTTCTTCATTGCTTATGACCTCAGTTAGATTGTTTGTGAACCCATCCATGTGTCCGATACTGACAGTCAGTACACAAGTCTCCTTTTTTTTCTCACAACTAACCCTGAGTTATGTTCATCTTCTGTTCTGTCTCCACTGGGATCTTCCAACCACTCTTGTATCAGTTAAAAGAAAAACAAAATGTAATAAGTCCTCAGAAGTACCTCTCCATCGTACAGTATACTGATACTATATGGCTAACTGGGATAGCTTCCGTACATTTATATCAGATCTACCTCTGCATTCCATGTTTAAAAAGGATGTATCCTCTATAGTATCAGACCTGATGGAATAGTTAATTGTAGGTACAGACCGTATCATACCCTCAAAAAAAATTCCAGCAAAAACCTAACAGCCAGCCATGGTTCTCTCCAGAACGTGCTGCTGCGATTGCGCACAGAAATCACTTTTTCCATTGCTTCCAACATAATAGATGTACTGAGACTAAAGCCACTTTCAGGACTGCCAGCAACCACTGTAAAAGAGTAATGAAGAACGCAAGAGTTGTATTGACGAATCAAGTCCAAAGTGGCTGAGTAACGGCTTCGTTCACACCAGTTTTGGCAAATAGCAAACAGGATCCTGAACAGAAGCATGTGCTCTATCCTAACTATCATCAATGAACCTGAGGTAATCTAGTCAGCATCAGACAAAGCTAAACTCTTTGCCAAGAACTTTGCAGTTAATTCTACTCTATACGACAAAGGCCGCCAACCCCCTTCCGCCTATATCAGAAAACACACTATGCAACGTACAAATATCTGTGCATGATGTTGCCAAGCTAATCAAAAACCTTGATTCCAGTAAAACAACTGGCTCTGACGGCATTCCTAATAGTGCTGAAAAAGCTTAAACTAGAACTAGCTCTCATACTTACAAAGCTGTTTAAGCATTAAAAATTGCTTCTCCCTGAAAAACCTCATCAGTATGCCCTGTATTTAAGAATTCAGATGATCGGTCATCTCCCTCTAAGTACAGACCAATAAGTCTCCTGTGCGTCATGAGAAAGTTACTTGAATCTGTTAAATAGAGAAGTATTCAATCACCTCAGCAAAAATAACCTTAGTGCTATACAATATGGTTTCCATTCTGCTAGATCTACAGCAGATGTGCTTACAGTTATATCTCATAGGATTAGCAAATCTCTCGACGGAGGTTTCCTTTCTAGGGCAATTGCTCTTGACATTGGCCTTTGATAGGGTATGGCATAAAGGTCTGCTTCAAAAGATCTCCAACTATGGTATAGCTGGAAATGTCTTTTCAATGATTAAATCATTTCTCTCTGATAGGTTCATAAGAGTAGTGGTTGATGAACAGAAATGAGAAGCTCATAGTATTAATGCTGGAGTCCCTCATGGGTCCAACTCTCTTCCTAATCTACATCAATGATCTTCCAAATCACATCCTAAGACCATTCGTAGACATTTATGCTGATGACACTACCATCTATGGCAGCACATCAAAGGCTGTAAACGACCAAGTTCTCTCTGATTCTCTCTCCTCTGATCTTGAGCATGTGGTACAATGGGGAAAAAAGTGACTAGTTACTTTTAATGCATCTAAAACCAAGCTTCGTAGCCTAGTGGGGAATGCCCTTTTTCTCTTCCCTGCAACCTCTTTCTACCAGAAGAGATGTTGCGAACCTGTCTCTGCTTTATCGTTATTTTCATGGCAAGTACTCGTCTGAGCTACAATCTATCCCCCTCATCAAACATTCACGAGAGAAACTCATCTAGCTGAAAACACTATCAATAGTTTCCCCCCTCTTTATCTGTGCCTAGACCTAAACGTGGATTCCATGAACAAAGCTTCTTTCTGAGAACTGCACACCTGTGGAACTCTCTTCCATTTGCCTGCTTTCCAGCTGACTACAATATGGTCATCTTCAAGACTGTAAACAAGTTCTTCATGGGCCGTTCCCCTTAAGTAATCCAATTTACCAAATTTACACTTCTAACAATTACTATGATATTGTTTTTTGACCAATGTGCACTCTTTAACCCTTATCCTTGATGTTTTTTGTTCAACTGGCCACATCATCCCACTTTATACAAGGATTACCACGACAGCTAGATACCATGATTTCATATCCTTTCTTTGTTTCTACTTTTTTCTTCAACTATGTCGCTTAAAAAGACATAATTTTTAATATATTTTCTTTGTATGTGCTGAATAGCAAAATTATTTTGAATTAGACCTAATATTTGCTAATTACTTTTCCTCTGAGGAGATGAGCCTACATTGAAAATCCATTGGTTAAGGAAAAAACTGAATTGTATTCTTTGTCCAAACAAATTTCTGTTTTAAAAAATTATATTTTTCTAAATGAAATTAAAAAAAAAAAAAACTATAAATTCCATTTGCTCTATCAAGTATATTGAGCTATTCTCTTTTTGGCTGGGATTGTCTTATATATTATTACCTCCTAAAAATATTTTGTAAGACTCGATACCCTTCATTAATCTGTGTTCCTATTCACCTCAGGATTCTGATATATATGCGAGTGTGTGCATGTGTATTTATGTAGTATTATTCCATTTAAGCTAACATTGTTTAACATAATAGAATTCTCAGCTTGAGTATATGTTTTTATTTTTAAAATTTTTTCTAATGATCTCTTGTATCAAAATCAAAAATATTGTATATTTCATATGTATCATAAACGTTTTTGATTCTTAGTTGAATCATCTTCAGGAGACAAAAGTAAATGAACAAAAAGCTAGAGAAAAGAAAGAACTTCAAAAAGCAGCCAAGAACACACATGTGAAGTCAGACATCAGAAGAAATATATACTTCATTACTATTTTTAATGTATTAAATATTTAAATATTTTTATTTATGTTTTTTTTTAATATTTAAAAAATATTTTTATGTGTATAAAATTTTATCCATGCGTTTCTGGGTTCACCTTTCATCAGCATGGATCACCCATCAACAAGGATCAAACTTACAATTGCACTATTAGCAGTCTAACATCTTACCAATGAGTCACGAACCTCTGCAGATTTTATTGCTTTTAAATGGAAGATCTGTTATTTTTTATAAGCAACTAGCGAGGGGTACCCGGCGTTGCCCGGGTGTTTGGAGGTGTGTGTGTGGGGGGGGGGTTAAAAAGTAAAAAGTAAGTATGAGGATCGAACCCGAACCCTTGAGGCAAAATTGGAAATTAAAGTGTGAAAAAAAAAAAAAAAAAAAAACGTGCGACGTTAACGATTGCCTCAACGTGACATGCTAACGGAAACACGTTTGAATTTATTTAATTACTTGGATTTAGCAGGTGCCCCTTTTAATGAGTTAAATGAGGTCAAGTTTGACTGCGGGATTTCATTTACTGCTGAACGCTCCCCCCCCCCCAAGATGTTATAGGAAAAAGACTAACCCACATGCAGCAAGCGACAAATGTTGAATATTTATCTTCCCAAAATCGAGCAAATTAAATAGACAGGCGAGCTTAGTTGTTAACTGAGAGATATTACGATTTATATGTGATATAAAAAGTTTTAAAAAGTTGTGAAGCGAGCGACCGCTTCTCTGAAAAAAGCCTTTTGTAGACACACAGAAAAAGCGAACACACATACATACATATTTTCGCTTTTATATTTATAGATATACAAGCAGTTATATATATCAGATCACCAAAGTTAAGCAACGATTAGCCTGGCCAGTATGAAATGGGTGACCATTTGGGACTTCCAGGTGCAGTATGTACTTTCAGCTTATCTCAGCATTGTTTCCAATCGTTCTGGACTTCTCCCTGCCATTGGATTCAAGCAGTGCCGATTCAAGAGAGGTGTGGTTGGAGATTACGCAACCCTTGCCACACAATTACACACACAGCTGCCCATACAGGGGGTATCCTTTGTCTTTTGAGACTGAACGGAGGCATTGATTGATTGATATGAGAGAGAAGGCTTTCCCATTATCATCTTGACGTAGATCTAAAACAGCATATCAAGACAACAGTCTGTACTAGTACACTATTTTCACTTTTCTTCATAACAGACTTTGTACAAAATTGCTAGAGACGGCTCATGTATGATTTAATAAGTAAAAATTTTTTAAAATGATTGCCTCATTTAGCAATGCTGATAAACTTGCAAACATAAACGAGGTATTTCTTCTACAAAACTTGAAAGAATAACATTTAAAGAATTGCAGGAGAGCATAAATTTGTTACAAGTTTGTCACCTTTGATATTTGAAACAGCAAAATGAAGCTCAGGCTGGATAAGTGTGCTAAGTGTACTCTGAAAGCTGGCAAGAAGATATCTACTGAAAACATACAGCACAATGACAAACAGCTTTTTTTTTTAATCTAATTTACATTTTTGCCAATCTGTTAATGTCTAAACACAACTTTGATGCATAAAGAAATGAGAATTAACAAAAAGTGTATGTATATATATAATTCCGAAGAATACAAAATTTATGAGCTAATCAATATTATAAATTATATTTAAAAAATTACACATCAACCAAAAATGTAAGTGTACATATGTTTAAGAAATTTTTAAATATAAATCTCTTCACCATCAAAAATAATGAAAGAACTCCCTAACATTTCGTTACAGCTCTTTTTTCCCCCCATAGGCATCACCACTTATCAAGGCCAAGAGGCCACTCGAGGATGAGGGTTAAAGAGTGTAAAGTAGAAATTGGACAATATAGTAATCATTAATAATGGAAATTTGGTAAATTTGTTAACTTATATGGAACGGCTCATCAAAAAGTAAATAATTAAATTGTTAAAGTACAAACACAAAAAAAAAAAAAAAATTACCTATCAACATTCAAAAAACCAATCCCCTCCCCCATTTTTTTATATGATTGGTTATGAAAATTGGATTTCAGAATCAAACGTAAATTTTTTTTTTCTTAAATACAAATGGTGGATTATGCATTTCAAGTATGTATAGCTAATTCTTCATAAATTCTACTATACATTATGCCTTAATAAAAAAAAAAATTAATTCTGGAAAACATGAATCTAAGAGAGAAGTGGCAATTATCTTTTATTACAAAAAGATTTTAACTTAAACCACTTCAAGCTATGAATGAATTTGCACATGCACAAAAGTAATAGAAATATGTTGGCAAGTTGAAATTAATATTTTTCATTTCAACTTTCCAACATATTTCTATATGCATTATTCATCCATTTAAACAAAGATTTTACGTTATAAACCATCCTTGGTGTAGGATTACTATTTTCAGTTAATTTCAGTGTTATGTGATCAGTAGGTGAAAAGTTTAGCAGTTAAATATTTTCATACATGCATAATCTATTGTTTTATTAAAATTCACTTAAAATTTTCTTTATTATCCTTTATATAATAATTTTATTGCAGAAATTCCTCTCTTGATCAAAATACCGTAGGTTTGCAACAACACATGTCACGTGCACATTTATTAAATCTAGCCTATTAGCCACTAAGATAGTGGCTGATAGGCTAGATTTAATAAATAAATGTAACTTTAGAACAACATTATATACACATGTAGGTTACATTAAAATCTTACGTTATTTCCAAAGAGTGACACAATTACTATCTCATCATCTTTAGAAGAAGTACTTCCTAATTTTCTCTCGACCTATTCTGTGTTCCTATCGCTTCCATTAGACACAGGCACCATTTCTGCATATTCCTACTCTGCTGAAATTTTTGCAACTCTGAACTGGTTATTCAACACGGACACATACCTTAACCTTTACATTTTCTTATTTCTAGATAATTTTTCCCTTTCCAAAATCCGACACCGCTGATTGGCTGCAATGTAGACATTCTCATATTCGCATTTTGTACCATTAAATGAACACTTCTGAACATACCACCATTTATTTACATATTCATTTGTTTCTATTTTTTTTTTTTAAATAAATTATCTACATTATCTTTGCATTTCGGGACTTTTCCGATGTATTAAGTCATTGCTTTTGCCATTATATTTATTCAGCCACAGAAATTCAAGACTAAATGTATACAATACTACGTAAAACTACTACTTTCATTACTCACTCCTCCCTGTCTCTCCTCTCATTCTCTCCCTATTCATTTATCAACGAACGGTTCAACACTTATAAACATGCCACCATTTATTTACATATCCATTCGTTTCTATTACATTTTTACATTCTATCATTAATAATATGCGTTAATTATTCTTATTTCACTTATTTATTTATTTATTTAGTTGTTCATTTAAATCTGGACCATTGTCCTCATCATTCATCGTGGTTGTTTCACAAAGTTACAGCCAGCTACTCCTTCAACCTCAGTTGGCAAATAACGTCATGAGATGACAACATCTATGGAGCCCTGTAATTTTTGAAGATTCTATTACAAAATTCGATATTTTAACTTTGGGGGGGGGGGGGGGTGATGAGAAGGGGGGGTGTTTCTTTTTGTAACATCAATCAATCATCTTTTCTTATATAAAAAAATTCTGTTTACAATAGACAAACAAAAGTTCATTGTCAATTTGTGTTAAATAAACAAAAAATTTTTTTAATTTTCATTAAAATGCATTGCACTTTCAACTAAACATTTGGTGAATAAATTATTAATAAAAGGTGTTTATGTATTTATGTTACCGTGCTATTGTGTAACAGTCTTCTTAACACTTTTACAATATCTCATTTATTTGATTGTTAGGTGAAAGTACACTCTAATTACAAAACAACATGCACTACTCATGTTTATAATGTCTTTCTAAATAATTATGTTGTTATTTCAACATTATAAGTGCATAAGTACCAAAAAATATTCATTTATTGAAAAAAAAAAAAAAAAAATTTTTTTGCTTATTAAAAAATTGGGTATTTTTTTTATGGCAGTACCCACCGTGGTATAAACACCCACAACATGTTAAAAAACCTTTTTTCCCCATGTTTTAGCTTTCGGAGAGTGTTTACCCCAAAAGCCCTTTTTAACATGGGGAGGTTAGAGTGTTTATAGTATGCTGGGTACTAAAAACTTCATAAAAAAAATACCCAATATTTGACGACAGTACAGAGCGTAGTGTAAACACCCTTAACATTCCCATGGGAATGGCTTGCAGAATTAACACCCCCTACCTCCCCATGTTAAGAACGGCGTTTGAGGTTGGGGGTGTTTTTCCAAAAAACATTCTTAACATGGGAAGGTTGGAGGTCTTTATACTATGCTGGGTATTGGTCGTAAAAAAATACCAAAATTTGCAAAAAAAAAAATAAATAAATAAAGTGCAAGTTTTCTTGAAAAAAAAAAATATATATATATATAAAGTTTACAGTAGATTTTATTTTTAATTTATTGTATTTATACTTTTTTCGGTTTCTTTGTTTGGATATTCGTGTGTGTCTGTTACTTTGCTGGGCTTAATCCGGTGACTTGCAGTCGAGCCCAAACCATAATTTATGCAAAATTCCAAGGACCCGGGTCTAATTCTGCTGGTGTGCCAATTTTTTCTTATACCCAATATGACACTAAAAATTGCCTTAAAACTTAAATTCTTTCATAACTCCTTGTGCAATGCCGAGAAACTGGTCCTGCTAGTATAAAATAAAAATAAAATTAAATCTCAGTGAAGAATGTATTAAACAAAAAGATTTGCACACGTAAATAATTAAGATTTAAAATAATTAAATAAGAATGAATTCACTTCAATTTTTTGGGGGCCGTTTGCCATTTTATACAAACACAGCATCAACAAGTAATTTTTTTCCTTTAAGAAAACCCCACCGTGCTAACAATTGTTATTTTATTACTATTAGTTTTTATTACTTGACTTCATATTCTAAATGTTATTTTTAACACAACAAAATTTGAAATTATTACGACGAGCAAGACATGTACACATGTAATTTTTTTTTTTTACTCTCAAACAAGACACATAAGGGCTATTATTTGAGATGGTGTCTAACAGGTGACTGTAGACAATCGAGCAACGAAATGTCTGTTCACATTACATTTACATTTCAGTAGACTTACACAGTCAGAGAAGAAGGAAGGGGATTCCGGTTTAGCAGTCCGAGAAAAGAAACTATTAGAGTAGAAGGCTTTTTGGGATCTAAGTTTCTCGACCATGACTGCCGTAAAATAAATAAAAGGAGGCCCAGCCAATAAAGTACAATGGCCATGACATTGACTAACGAAGGTTATTTTCTGTTTCAATTCTCAAAGAAATTGCAGAGAGATTTATAAAATTGGTCTAAAAGTGACTGTATTATCTTTTCCCAAAGATGAGTTATTTTACATTTGGACACATGCAATTAAAAGCAAGAAATGGAAAGTGTGACACTAAGAAACCAACCCCTATTATGGACGTGCATCAGAAGCAAAGATGTGTCATTGAATTTATTTATGCAGAAAAAAATTGAACTGATCAACATTCACCAGCACCTGTTGAACATTTATGAAACCGATGCAATTGATGTCAACAGCACAGGAGATGGGTTTCAGAGTGGCGACAGAGATGTGAGTGACAAAGCAAGCTATGGACTTTTATGAGCACGCCATCAAAAATAAGCTGATATAAATGCATTGAAAATGGTGGTGACTATGTAGAAAAATATATTCTGGAGCACAAATGGCTGTTCGTTTTAGATGGTCCCACTCCTGTCTTTATAGCTCTTCAATGTTTTAGTTCTTGAGTTAAAAAATATAAAGCCTTACTTTTCGACCAACCTTCATATATATATTCCCAAGAATACTATCCATTAGTTTAATCGTCCATTGATATCTGTGATTTCACAGAAATACTGGAAACTCAAACTCCGTCCACATGGCTAGAGGTACAAAGTGTAATGATTCTTCAGTCGATGCCATGGCAAACTCTTTTACTAGTTTAAATGATAGAATTGCACAGTCATATTCAACACAGTTCCAGTGTTTACTTTTATTGGAGATTAAAATCAACATTGTTATGACCCAACCTGTATTTTAGTTTTGACCCAGTGTCAAGTCAGAGAACAATAAGATGAACTATTCTGGAATCATGCATATTAGTTCTTACACAAAATCAATGTGCAGTTATTCAGTAAGAAACACACAGGCTGCAGTGGAATAGTCTCTCACACTTTCAACAGTTACAATCGCACGTATTTTAGTCATGGAAACCTATAATCTTGTTTCTCCTGCTCTCTTCAACTGTAAACATACTAAAGCATTAACAAATGTGTAGACTTTCATACTTTCCAAATGTTCTATCCACGTTTTTTTTTTTTTCACTTGTGCTTTTTTTACACTGTTTTTTTATTTTTATGTTTGTTTTTTTATACAAGAACCCAAGTTTACCCAGCTGAGCAAACTTGAGTCCTTGTACCGGAAAAATATCCAGTAAATAAAACGTTGTTTAGTAACTCGTTATTTTTTTTTTGCATTTCTATACACCAAACATGGATATAAATATCACTAAAACATCTGCTGGGTCATAAGCTTCATTTCGGTACCTTACTTGCCTGGGTAGGTTGCCAGTAGGCTAAGATAAACTGTGTCACACACACACACACACACACACACACACACACACACACACTAGGGAAATTTATGATCAGATACAACATTTCCATCTAGTTTTTCTATGTATTCATTTAATGTTCATATTAGTGTCTTTTTAATTTGTATTTTATATTATACATTGATAGCCACCATTTTAGTATGATTAGACTGGGATAGAGTTCAGAAGAGATGGAGAAAAAATACTTCACATTTACAACTATAAGTATGATTTTCATAAAACATCTGTAGAGGTCGATCAAATTTGAAATCTCTTTGTAAAATTAGGCATGTTTGTTTATATAAATAATTAACTGATCATACTGAGTATTGGAACACAGCTGCTAGAAGTACAGGGTCCAAATGTAAGTCATATTTAATTTAGTTCTATACAAAAGAGAGTATGAAGACGGTGGAAGCCCTACGTGAAAATTCAGATATCTTTGATACTTGTGAAATTTTGATAGATAATTTTGACATCAATTTATGGCTATTCCCCAAATTTCAGTTTCTTTTGTGGTATTTTAAAAGTTTTTTTTTTAGGGTAAATATATGCACAACCTATTACATTTTATTTGTGTTCTAAAAACCAAATAAGAACAATATGTTTAAATTGTGTCACCATCATATAATATATCAACCAAAATCTCTTTTAGAATATACTAGCAGGGATACTCGGCATTGCGATTTCTAGAAAAGATAACATTTTAAAGAAATTTCCGCACAATTAATAATTATCAAATATTTACATATTATACATGAAAATAATTATGAAACTATTACCTATATAAAAATGGATGATATATACCGATTTATCTTATCAATTTTGAAATATTCTTTGTCAACTTTGCTTGGTCGTAACTTTGCTTCCTGTGGTCGTAAAAATAAAAATCAAACACCAGTAGAGACGGACTTCTTTGTTTATACAGCCTGTAAAATTTCAGCCATATGCAATCAAATTTGACTCTGTGCATTTGTATCCAAACGTAACATATGAAATGTAAACATTAAAGAAACAGTTTCCCTTTTTTGCTGTCGTCATTTTACCCTTTTTTAATTTTTAACTTGGAGCATAAAAGAAAAATAAATTAACATCATTGGAATGCTTATTTTATTCTCTTTCCATCAATGTAATTCTTTTAAAAATTGACCCAAAAATAAAAAAAGATAACTTGTTGAAGCACAATAGGTATGTAATATTGCCGATGTCCATGAAATACAGCATAAGCTTGTAATGCTAATAAAAGTTCAGTTTTTTTAATAAATAAGGTAATAAGATAAAGGTAAGTTTACCATGAAGGAAAACGAATCAATAAGACTTAAGTTAAAACATCTGCTGTTTGTATTAAGATAGTGAAAAGTGAAAATGTAATTGTTTTCAAAAGAAAAATTTCTTTATAATTTAAGAAAAAAAAAAAAGAGCAATATGGAACATTGTTTTTATTAATTTTGTAAGTGCCCGAAGCTGTTTGGATCACAAACTAAAAATGATTCCATTCTAAAACTCTTCCTAGTCAGAATAGGCATTTTCAGAAAGAAACTAACGGCAATTACATTTTTTAGTATAAAACAGAAGGTAGTGCTAGTTAGAATCAAATATCGATTTTTCAGATGCAAGGCTATATGGATTTACAACCGAGAATCCAATTAACTTTCCTTTATACATTTGATAAAATATATATATATATATATATATATATATATATAAATTAAGTAAATGTGTGTATGTTTTTGGCTGTGCTCACAAATAATTATGACGCAATAGTCTTAAACTGGTGAACAGTTTGCACTTCAATTATGATGGTATTAATGACCACAATGTCAACAACACTCGTCACTTTTGTACATGGCCATCAAACTTAAACAGACATTCATTTCAACTAAAATATAAATTCCATAAAAGAAAATTGTCAAAAAATCCATTGTACTGAATAAGCAATCCACGTTCAAACACAATTAAAAACAACCTGAATGATGTGCTAGTGATAAGTAACAAAAAAAAAAAAAACACATTTGAAATAATTTATACTTGAATCAATCATTTGCAAAATTTTCCTAAACAATTCCAATCAGTTTCAACTAAGTAAAAAATTTTAAAATGGCGGAGTACGCATGGAAAAAGGTAAGGAGACCGGAAGTCATTTTTTTTTTATGAAACAAAAGTCATCCAATTCCCTTACCCTCATGAGACGTTTTGGAAAAATTAACATTCTTAGTTTTCAGAAAAGGACAACGAAGCAAAGTAAAACGGAAAGAGAAAGAGAAAAGGGGAAGAGAGAAAGAAAAGGAGAAAGAGAAATAAAATTCAGTCATGAGGTAAGGCTTTAGTGATTTGCCTGAATTCAGCCTTTTTTGTTTGTTTGTTTGTTTGTTTGAAAAAAAAGAAATGAAAAAGAAAATGCATGTTTTGATTAAAAAAAGCTGAAAACACAGGTTCTAGCAATTTAAGGAGTCTACTTTTTCAGGGTTAAGAAAAAAAAAGCGGAAATGTGCTACATGTATAGAACTCACATCACTTATGTATAACATATAAACATTCTATGATTTTGTTGTTGCTTCGGCAATATTGACAATTTGACATTTAAATATAATGAATTACTAAATGCTAAGGGAAAACTTGTTGGTTTCATCAACTGGGTTCAGATCATTTGACCAGCATAATTATCACTCCCTACATTGATGATTGCCTAAGCATGAAATAGTGTCTTGTAGGGATAAAAAAATTTATTAATACTTATTGAAAAAATATAGTTATATTTATATTATATATATGGCTCATTCTATGTCAAATCGACAGGGGTAAAACAATGTCTGACATGGATTTTTTCAAATTTGCTACACTTATAGATCTCCATGAAAGGAATTGAATGGCACTCATCTCAGGGTCAAGGGGTTCCTGAGATATGACCTTGACCTTTTACAAAAATGTGAATGAAGAAGTGGCCAACTTTAAAAGACGATATCTCTATTGTTTATGGGCCTACAAAGTTCATCACTTGGATAGATCTATAATTTTATCTGGGAATATTTTTTTTCAAGGTCAAATTTAAAAAGTTGACCTTGACCTTAACTTTTAACCTGAATTATCTACACAACCGTTCTTTCAATTTCTTTTAAATTTTGACATAAGATTTTTCTATCTTATGACAGTATAAATAAAAGCTAAAATAAATCCACATCATATTTTTATGTTCTTAGCTTTTATTTTTACTAGTAGCTTAAAAATAAATGTTCTACATATTATCTTCTAATACCAACAAAAGAAATGTTTAACATTTTTTGGAATCGTTTTGTCACATATGAGTTTTCTTATTCCAATACCTAAAAAAGTTCTAGATGTTCTAGATTCTGATTAACTGCCTCAGCACTAATTATATCACTATTTTCCATAACAAAATCTGTGTTGCATTAAAAAAACAAAAAATAAAACAAATGAAGAAAATTCAGTTTCATCAACAGAATTTTTTTTTTTTTTTTTTTTTTTTTTTTTTTTAAACTTTTTGACCATGGTCTTTTTGTAAATATTAATCAGTATCAAAATAGCTTTGCAAAGATATCAAACTTGACCATATTGGGATATATCAAAATGTTTTATATGAAGTCGCAAGTACTACGTTCCGCCATTTTGAATTTGCCCACTTCTTTAAAACGCTGGTAACGATAGTTCTACTGAAAGGCCCATCACGAAATTTGGAATATATACTGTCATAAGATAGACAAATCTTATGTCAAAATTTAAAAGAAATTGAAAGAACGGTTTTTGAGATGATTCAGATTAAAATCCCACCCCCACACTGTAGAGATCCCTAGATGTAAAAGATCTTTCTACTCCAGTAGTTTCTTCCCCAGAACTGCTAGACTTTGGAATTCCATTCCAGGTCACTGCTTCCCCAACTGTACTGACATGCATAAGTTCAAGTGCAACGTGAATCAACATCTTGCTGCCCAAATCCCTACATAGTACCCCAGCAGATGTTTCCCCTGATAGTAGCCCCCTACACCAAAGTGGCAATGTGCCTTGTTTGGGGTGAAAATGTAATAAAAAAAAAAATTAAAAAATTTTTTTTTTAAAGTTAAGGTCAAGGTCAACTTTTTTAATTTGTCCTTGAAAAAAATATTCCCAGATAAAATTATAGATCTATCAAAGTATTTTAAAATGATATATGAATGAACTTTGTAGGCCCATGAACAATAGAGATATCGTCTTTTAAAGTTGGTCACTTCATAAAAATTCACATTTTTGTAAAAGGTCAAGGTTATCTCAAGAGCCCCTTGACCTTGAGATGTTTAACAAGTGCCATTCAATTCCTTTCATGGAGATCTAAGAGCGTAGCAAATTTGAAAATAATCTGTGTCGGACATGGTTTGTGCCCCCCCAAAATTTGTCGGTTTGACATGGAATGAGCCATATATAAACACACATACAAGCAGGCATACTCAGCATTGCATGGAAATAGATAAACAACTATGTATGCCCCTTCTCAATCCTAACCCTTAATATTACAATTTTTACTATTTTTTTTTTTAAATAATTCCTTTTACATTTTTAATTTATAACGTTCAAATTCAATAAAACTTAAATATTTTTACTGTCTATGGGTGTATGCTGCAAACACAAATCCTCACAATGACTACTTCAATTTTCAAGTTATAAATAAAATAAAAAAGATTGGTGGTAATCCAAGATCTCTAAGGTGCAAGCTGAAGGAGATGTTAATGAATAAAATTAGAAAACAATAAGAAATAAGATTTAAAATAATTTGCCTTTTTAGAAAAAAAAAAAAAAAAAAAAATGCTTTGCTTTATGAAAGCCATTAACTGTTTTATAAAAATGTTAAAAAATGCAGTATCAACGATTTTTTTTTTTCTGAGAACATCACTGCATTGACGGTTTTTGTTATAACTTGACTTCATTTTAGAAATGTTATTTTTAACTTTTTTTTTTTTTCAAAGAAAAAATTCTAAAACTTACTTCTAAAAAAGTCTACCAATCAGCAATATAATTTCACACCAGCTTTACCAGATTAAGACTAAATATAAATAAAATAATATCTATTCGCAGTTTATGAATGTCCGACAATAACGCAGATCCCATTGTAAAAAAAAAAAACCTTTATAGAAAATTAATACCACTATTAGGATACTCATTTAAAATTTTACTCTGATCTCGAAATAGAGTTTCAGAAAAATAATTCAATTACAAAATTAAATGCACCATAATACATTTTGGTTTCTTTGTAAGCAATTTAATAATTTTAATCTTAATAATAGTTGGGTAAAGTAAAAAAAAATTACTTCAGAATTTGGAAGGATTTAAACTGTTGAATAGAAAGTCATTCAAAATGGCTTTAAAATTCTTTGCGAATATTTCATGTGAAGCTTGGGAAGCTATTGATACCAAATCATTTTAGGAATAGAGATTAAAACAACATTACCTAACAGAATTACAGTTTTATAACAATGCTCTTCACTGTTCAAGCCATGGGTCCACATAGACAATTCTAGTATGAATTTCGGTTGGAAATCATAAACCCAATCTTGTCTAAATCTGGATTAAATAAAGGATTCAGTCTGAAATCCCATCCAGGTTTCAGAGTTCGGTGAGAAATTTTCCAAGTTCGGAAAATCCACCTGAATAAAACAGAGCATGACATCGGCTAAAATGGTGTAAATATAACAACCAAGATGAAAATAATAATCTGAATAATACAAATAATACACAAGTGATATTGTCTTATAATCCTATTAATATACATATGCCGGGACGGATTGTTCACAATCTGCATTTCATCTTATGGGCCATTCCATGTCACGTGTGTTACAGTTCGGAAGGGTTTTCAGCAATAACATTTATTTAAAATCGCCCTTATAATACTTTACTCTTTTCTTTTTGGCTTGTTTAGTCTTAAGGCATTACTCTTTCTTTATATAGTACATAAAAAACCCATACCTATGATCATTTTTTATAATAGTTTTGTTTCTAACGTCACGTGCATTGCATTCAGACAGGAAGGATATTTTAAACATTGTTGAACAATGTATAAACTCTGTGAATTGTGTCTTTATTTTTTTTATAAAAATGTGTTTTTCTAAATTTTTATGAAGTCTTCTAATTACTACAATAGTCTTTTAGTAAATTTTTATTCATTGAACCCCTGAGAATTAAGGTATTTGTTGTCACTTGTGTTACACCTTAACGTCCCATGCGAAATCTCATTGATTTCCAAAGTTCCGTGAAGTGGGAATATGCTCAAATTTGATAATCAATCAGAATTAAGTATTTTCTTAATCTTAGTTTTTCTAATCTAATTAAAAAAAATTATAAATATAATAAATATAATTATAAAATATAAAAATAATTCTAATCTAAGTGAATTGATTTGGATCGTATCGTCCCTTAAAGTTCAGGCTTTATAGCATAAACAGTTTTCATTGAAAAGATTTCAAACAGTGTAAAAACCTTTATTTTTTCATGTATATATCATACAAATATATCAAGTACTTTTTTTTTTTTTTAACTCTTTGAACGCACACACATATAAGAATTTTGGAGTAGAAATCTTTCGGACAGCGTTCATTTTTTAAGCAGCAGCAAGCACCAATAATCCACATTATCATACACATCATGGTGTAAAAAAATCGACAAGGCCAGCTTAGTTTTCTATACGGTTGATAAAGAAATTTATTTTCTCAACCTTTGAATATTTTAACTTGTGATGAAAAGAAAATATTTTCATTATTTTCTTTTCGATATTTTATTTAAACAAGGACCTATTTAAAATAAAAACATTTCATATCAACAAAGTTGAAAACTACTGGTTACCAAATGCTGCTGTTTTGAAATTATCGGCAAATAACACAATCTATTACTTTTGTTATAAAATTTTAAATGAATTAAGTACTTTTTATGCAAGTGTTGCCCTACTATAATGTAAATTCATAAAATGTCTTTTTTTTCTTTTTTTTTTACACAGTGGTCACCACTTATCAAGGCCAGGAAGCCACTCAGGGATAAGGGTTATTGCAAGTACATTACGTTAGTGTGGAGATTTGATAAAGTGTTTACTTAAGGGGGCAGTTCATTAGGAATTTGTTAACGTTGGACTTTAACACATCCAAGTTGTAGTTAGGTGGGAAGCAGGCAGACGGAACAGAGTTCCACAGGCGTGCAGTTCTAAGAAAGAAGTTTTGTTCATAACGAGTGGGGGAAATTTTTCACAGTGGATTCGGCTAGACGGGTGTTTTTCGTGAAAGATTGGCGAGGGGGGACCAGAGATTGGAGTTCAGACGAGCACCTGCCATGGAAATAACGATAAAACAAGGATAGGCTCGCAACGTCTCTTCTGTGGGAGAGAGGTTGCAGGGTAGAGAAAAGGGCATCCCCCACTAAGCCACGAAGTCTATTTTGTACTCTGTCAAGGCAGGATAGGCTGTTTTTTGCAGCTCCTGCCCAGATATGTCTGTCTACAAAGTGATTTACAGCAATGAATGACGCATTTTTTATTTTTAATTATTTAGAAAACATTACAAGTGTGTGATTATAAAAAGAAAACGTATATTGGCTATTGTATACCTTTTAAACAAAATTTCTATCTTGATTTATTTTTGTACTTTAAAACCTCAACTTTATGATGTTCTAACATTTGAATGAAAAGTCATGTGTTTTGTTCAAATTTCATGGTTATATATATATATATATATATATATATAGTAAATTTAGAAAATATATATGGCATTTATACGTTCAGTAATATCCTATTTTAGCTTGGAATTTTTTTAATGTTTAATTAGAACAAAAAAATTGAATAGAAAGTTTATTTCCTGTTAAAGTTTTATTTCATTATAGATACTGATATAGAAGTATCAGTAATGATGTATTCCAGAAAAGACTAATGGTACTGGCCAGAAAAAGCTGATACAATTGCATACCAACCTGAGAATGT